>NW_027099162.1:0-33321 GCF_037042795.1 Molothrus aeneus | reverse complement strand
GGAGAATCGGGCGAGCGGCAGCTTCCCAAAGGCGAAGATGCAAGCTGCAGCACACAGGCACAGTGTGGGCAGCCTTCAGACTTCGAGAAAACAGTACTTTACCACTCTCCTGCCTTTTCCATGGTTATTCTATTGGAAAAGAACGAGTTTTGGACAACTACCTTTCATTCTTGCCAAACTCTTTGCAGACCCCCGTGCAAGCTTTAGAAGAAGATTTTGGATGTTTTCTTTCCTGGCAGAGTTTCTCCTTGCAAGATATGGTGGAAAAGCTTTTTGCTGAGTGTAGAGCGGCAAGACACGCAGAAGACGCAGATACGCAGCTTCTCCGAAGCTAAGTGCCGGTCCCGGGCTTCTTTCGGCACAAACCGCTCTCAGGAGCTCCCTGCGCTCGCCACAATGCTCTGTGTGCGAAGAAGCCGCTTCTTCGCCTCCTGGAGAATCGGCGAGCGGCAGCTTCCCAAAGGCGAAGATGCAAGCTGCAGCACACAGGCACAGTGTGGGCAGCCTTCAGACTTCGAGAAAACAGTACTTTACCACTCTCCTGCCTTTTCCATGGTTATTCTATTGGAAAAGAACGAGTTTTGGACAACTACCTTTCATTCTTGCCAAACTCTTTGCAGACCCCGTGCAAGCTTTAGAAGAAGATTTTGGATGTTTTCTTTCCTGGCAGAGTTTCTCCTTGCAAGATATGGTGGAAAAGCTTTTTGCTGAGTGTAGAGCGGCAAGACACGCAGAAGACGCAGATACGCAGCTCTCCGAAGCTAAGTGCCGGTCCCGGGCTTCTTTCGGCACAAACCGCTCTCAGGAGCTCCCTGCGCTCGCCACAATGCTCTGTGTGCGAAGAAGCCGCTTCTTCGCCTCCGGGAGAATCGGCGAGCGGCAGCTTCCCAAAGGCGAAGATGCAAGCTGCAGCACACAGGCACAGTGTGGGCAGCCTTCAGACTTAGAGAAAACAGTACTTTACCACTCTCCTGCCTTTTCCATGGTTATTCTATTGGAAAAGAACGAGTTTTGGACAACTACCTTTCATTCTTGCCAAACTCTTTGCAGACCCCCGTGCAAGCTTTAGAAGAAGATTTTGGATGTTTTCTTTCCTGGCAGAGTTTCTCCTTGCAAGATATGGTGGAAAAGCTTTTTGCTGAGTGTAGAGCGGCAAGACACGCAGAAGACGCAGATACGCAGCTCTCCGAAGCTAAGTGCCGGTCCCGGGCTTCCTTTCGGCACAAACCGCTCTCAGGAGCTCCCTGCGCTCGCCACAATGCTCTGTGTGCGAAGAAGCCGCTTCTTCGCCTCCGGGAGAATCGGCGAGCGGCAGCTTCCCAAAGGCGAAGATGCAAGCTGCAGCACACAGGCACAGTGTGGGCAGCCTTCAGACTTCGAGAAAACAGTACTTTACCACTCTCCTGCCTTTTCCATGGTTATTCTATTGGAAAAGAACGAGTTTTGGACAACTACCTTTCATTCTTGCCAAACGCTTTGCAGACCCCCTTGCAAGCTTTAGAACAAGATTTTGGATGTTTTCTTTCCTGGCAGAGTTTCTCCTTGCAAGATATGGTGGAAAAGCTTTTTGCTGAGTGTAGAGCGGCAAGACACGCAGAAGACGCAGATACGCAGCTCTCCGAAGCTAAGTGCCGGTCCCGGGCTTCTTTCAGCACAAACCGCTCTCAGGAGCTCCCTGCGCTCGCCACAATGCTCTGTGTGCGAAGAAGCCGCTTCTTCGCCTCCGGGAGAATCGGCGAGCGGCAGCTTCCCAAAGGCGAAGATGCAAGCTGCACCACACAGGCACAGTGTGGGCAGCCTTCAGACTTAGAGAAAACAGTACTTTACCACTCTCCTGCCTTTTCCATGGTTATTCTATTGGAAAAGAACGAGTTTTGGACAACTACCTTTCATTCTTGCCAAACTCTTTGCAGACCCCCGTGCAAGCTTTAGAAGAAGATTTTGGATGTTTTCTTTCCTGGCAGAGTTTCTCCTTGCAAGATATGGTGGAAAAGCTTTTTGCTGAGTGTAGAGCGGCAAGACACGCAGAAGACGCAGATACGCAGCTCTCCGAAGCTAAGTGCCGGTCCCGGGCTTCTTTCGGCACAAACCGCTCTCAGGAGCTCCCTGCGCTCGCCACAATGCTCTGTGTGCGAAGAAGCCGCTTCTTCGCCTCCGGGAGAATCGGCGAGCGGCAGCTTCCCAAAGGCGAAGATGCAAGCTGCAGCACACAGGCACAGTGTGGGCAGCCTTCAGACTTAGAGAAAACAGTACTTTACCACTCTCCTGCCTTTTTCCATGGTTATTCTATTGGAAAAGAACGAGTTTTGGACAACTACCTTTCATTCTTGCCAAACTCTTTGCAGACCCCCGTGCAAGCTTTAGAACAAGATTTTGGATGTTTTCTTTCCTGGCAGAGTTTCTCCTTGCAAGATATGGTGGAAAAGCTTGCTGAGTGTAGAGCGGCAAGACACGCAGAAGACGCAGATACGCAGCTCTCCGAAGCTAAGTGCCGGTCCCGGGCTTCTTTCGGCACAAACCGCTCTCAGGAGCTCCCTGCGCTCGCCACAATGCTCTGTGTGCGAAGAAGCCGCTTCTTCGCCTCCGGGAGAATCGGCGAGCGGCAGCTTCCCAAAGGCGAAGATGCAAGCTGCAGCACACAGGCACAGTGTGGGCAGCCTTCAGACTTCGAGAAAACAGTACTTTACCACTCTCCTGCCTTTTCCATGGTTATTCTATTGGAAAAGAACGAGTTTTGGACAACTACCTTTCATTCTTGCCAAACTCTTTGCAGACCCCCGTGCAAGCTTTAGAAGAAGATTTTGGATGTTTTCTTTCCTGGCAGAGTTTCTCCTTGCAAGATATGGTGGAAAAGCTTTTTGCTGAGTGTAGAGCGGCAAGACACGCAGAAGACGCAGATACGCAGCTCTCCGAAGCTAAGTGCCGGTCCCGGGCTTCTTTCGGCACAAACCGCTCTCAGGAGCTCCCTGCGCTCGCCACAATGCTCTGTGTGCGAAGAAGCCGCTTCTTCGCCTCCGGGAGAATCGGCGAGCCGGCAGCTTCCCAAAGGCGAAGATGCAAGCTGCAGCACACAGGCACAGTGTGGGCAGCCTTCAGACTTCGAGAAAACAGTACTTTACCACTCTCCTGCCTTTTCCATGGTTATTCTATTGGAAAAGAACGAGTTTTGGACAACTACCTTTCATTCTTGCCAAACTCTTTGCAGACCCCCGTGCAAGCTTTAGAACAAGATTTTGGATGTTTTCTTTCCTGGCAGAGTTTCTCCTTGCAAGATATGGTGGAAAAGCTTTTTGCTGAGTGTAGAGCGGCAAGACACGCAGAAGACGCAGATACGCAGCTCTCCGAAGCTAAGTGCCGGTCCCGGGCTTCTTTCGGCACAAACCGCTCTCAGGAGCTCCCTGCGCTCGCCACAATGCTCTGTGTGCGAAGAAGCCGCTTCTTCGCCTCCTGGAGAATCGGCGAGCGGCAGCTTCCCAAAGGCGAAGATGCAAGCTGCAGCACACAGGCACAGTGTGGGCAGCCTTCAGACTTCGAGAAAACAGTACTTTACCACTCTCCTGCCTTTTCCATGGTTATTCTATTGGAAAAGAACGAGTTTTGGACAACTACCTTTCATTCTTGCCAAACTCTTTGCAGACCCCCGTGCAAGCTTTAGAAGAAGATTTTGGATGTTTTCTTTCCTGGCAGAGTTTCTCCTTGCAAGATATGGTGGAAAAGCTTTTTGCTGAGTGTAGAGCGGCAAGACACGCAGAAGACGCAGATACGCAGCTCTCCGAAGTTAAGTGCCGGTCCCGGGCTTCTTTCGGCACAAACCGCTCTCAGGAGCTCCCTGCGCTCGCCACAATGCTCTGTGTGCGAAGAAGCCGCTTCTTCGCCTCCGGGAGAATCGGCGAGCGGCAGCTTCCCAAAGGCGAAGATGCAAGCTGCAGCACACAGGCACAGTGTGGGCAGCCTTCAGACTTCGAGAAAACAGTACTTTACCACTCTCCTGCCTTTTCCATGGTTATTCTATTGGAAAAGAACGAGTTTTGGACAACTACCTTTCATTCTTGCCAAACTCTTTGCAGACCCCCGTGCAAGCTTTAGAAGAAGATTTTGGATGTTTTCTTTCCTGGCAGAGTTTCTCCTTGCAAGATATGGTGGAAAAGCTTTTTGCTGAGTGTAGAGCGGCAAGACACGCAGAAGACGCAGATACGCAGCTCTCCGAAGCTAAGTGCCGGTCCCGGGCTTCTTTCGGCACAAACCGCTCTCAGGAGCTCCCTGCGCTCGCCACAATGCTCTGTGTGCGAAGAAGCCGCTTCTTCGCCTCCGGGAGAATCGGCGAGCGGCAGCTTCCCAAAGGCGAAGATGCAAGCTGCAGCACACAGGCACAGTGTGGGCAGCCTTCAGACTTAGAGAAAACAGTACTTTACCACTCTCCTGCCTTTTCCATGGTTATTCTATTGGAAAAGAACGAGTTTTGGACAACTACCTTTCATTCTTGCCAAACTCTTTGCAGACCCCCGTGCAAGCTTTAGAAGAAGATTTTGGATGTTTTCTTTCCTGGCAGAGTTTCTCCTTGCAAGATATGGTGGAAAAGCTTTTTGCTGAGTGTAGAGCGGCAAGACACGCAGAAGACGCAGATACGCAGCTCTCCGAAGCTAAGTGCCGGTCCCGGGCTTCTTTCGGCACAAACCGCTCTCAGGAGCTCCCTGCGCTCGCCACAATGCTCTGTGTGCGAAGAAGCCGCTTCTTCGCCTCCGGGAGAATCGGCGAGCGGCAGCTTCCCAAAGGCGAAGATGCAAGCTGCAGCACGCAGGCACAGTGTGGGCAGCCTTCAGACTTAGAGAAAACAGTACTTTACCACTCTCCTGCCTTTTCCATGGTTATTCTATTGGAAAAGAACGAGTTTTGGACAACTACCTTTCATTCTTGCCAAACTCTTTGCAGACCCCCGTGCAAGCTTTAGAACAAGATTTTGGATGTTTTCTTTCCTGGCAGAGTTTCTCCTTGCAAGATATGGTGGAAAAGCTTTTTGCTGAGTGTAGAGCGGCAAGACACGCAGAAGACGCAGATACGCAGCTCTCCGAAGCTAAGTGCCGGTCCCGGGCTTCTTTCGGCACAAACCGCTCTCAGGAGCTCCCTGCGCTCGCCACAATGCTCTGTGTGCGAAGAAGCCGCTTCTTCGCCTCCTGGAGAATCGGCGAGCGGCAGCTTCCCAAAGGCGAAGATGCAAGCTGCAGCACACAGGCACAGTGTGGGCAGCCTTCAGACTTAGAGAAAACAGTACTTTACCACTCTCCTGCCTTTTCCATGGTTATTCTATTGGAAAAGAACGAGTTTTGGACAACTACCTTTCATTCTTGCCAAACTCTTTGCAGACCCCCGTGCAAGCTTTAGAAGAAGATTTTGGATGTTTTCTTTCCTGGCAGAGTTTCTCCTTGCAAGATATGGTGGAAAAGCTTTTTGCTGAGTGTAGAGCGGCAAGACACGCAGAAGACGCAGATACGCAGCTCTCCGAAGCTAAGTGCCGGTCCCGGGCTTCTTTCGGCACAAACCGCTCTCAGGAGCTCCCTGCGCTCGCCACAATGCTCTGTGTGCGAAGAAGCCGCTTCTTCGCCTCCGGGAGAATCGGCGAGCGGCAGCTTCCCAAAGGCGAAGATGCAAGCTGCAGCACACAGGCACAGTGTGGGCAGCCTTCAGACTTCGAGAAAACAGTACTTTACCACTCTCCTGCCTTTTCCATGGTTATTCTATTGGAAAAGAACGAGTTTTGGACAACTACCTTTCATTCTTGCCAAACTCTTTGCAGACCCCCGTGCAAGCTTTAGAACAAGATTTTGGATGTTTTCTTTCCTGGCAGAGTTTCTCCTTGCAAGATATGGTGGAAAAGCTTTTTGCTGAGTGTAGAGCGGCAAGACACGCAGAAGACGCAGATACGCAGCTCTCCGAAGCTAAGTGCCGGTCCCGGGCTTCTTTCGGCACAAACCGCTCTCAGGAGCTCCCTGCGCTCGCCACAATGCTCTGTGTGCGAAGAAGCCGCTTCTTCGCCTCCGGGAGAATCGGCGAGCGGCAGCTTCCCAAAGGCGAAGATGCAAGCTGCAGCACGCAGGCACAGTGTGGGCAGCCTTCAGACTTAGAGAAAACAGTACTTTACCACTCTCCTGCCTTTTCCATGGTTATTCTATTGGAAAAGAACGAGTTTTGGACAACTACCTTTCATTCTTGCCAAACTCTTTGCAGACCCCCGTGCAAGCTTTAGAACAAGATTTTGGATGTTTTCTTTCCTGGCAGAGTTTCTCCTTGCAAGATATGGTGGAAAAGCTTTTTGCTGAGTGTAGAGCGGCAAGACACGCAGAAGACGCAGATACGCAGCTCTCCGAAGCTAAGTGCCGGTCCCGGGCTTCTTTCGGCACAAACCGCTCTCAGGAGCTCCCTGCGCTCGCCACAATGCTCTGTGTGCGAAGAAGCCGCTTCTTCGCCTCCTGGAGAATCGGCGAGCGGCAGCTTCCCAAAGGCGAAGATGCAAGCTGCAGCACACAGGCACAGTGTGGGCAGCCTTCAGACTTAGAGAAAACAGTACTTTACCACTCTCCTGCCTTTTCCATGGTTATTCTATTGGAAAAGAACGAGTTTTGGACAACTACCTTTCATTCTTGCCAAACTCTTTGCAGACCCCCGTGCAAGCTTTAGAACAAGATTTTGGATGTTTTCTTTCCTGGCAGAGTTTCTCCTTGCAAGATATGGTGGAAAAGCTTTTTGCTGAGTGTAGAGCGGCAAGACACGCAGAAGACGCAGATACGCAGCTCTCCGAAGCTAAGTGCCGGTCCCGGGCTTCTTTCGGCACAAACCGCTCTCAGGAGCTCCCTGCGCTCGCCACAATGCTCTGTGTGCGAAGAAGCCGCTTCTTCGCCTCCGGGAGAATCGGCGAGCGGCAGCTTCCCAAAGGCGAAGATGCAAGCTGCAGCACACAGGCACAGTGTGGGCAGCCTTCAGACTTAGAGAAAACAGTACTTTACCACTCTCCTGCCTTTTCCATGGTTATTCTATTGGAAAAGAACGAGTTTTGGACAACTACCTTTCATTCTTGCCAAACTCTTTGCAGACCCCCGTGCAAGCTTTAGAACAAGATTTTGGATGTTTTCTTTCCTGGCAGAGTTTCTCCTTGCAAGATATGGTGGAAAAGCTTTTTGCTGAGTGTAGAGCGGCAAGACACGCAGAAGACGCAGATACGCAGCTCTCCGAAGCTAAGTGCCGGTCCCGGGCTTCTTTCGGCACAAACCGCTCTCAGGAGCTCCCTGCGCTCGCCACAATGCTCTGTGTGCGAAGAAGCCGCTTCTTCGCCTCCGGGAGAATCGGCGAGCGGCAGCTTCCCAAAGGCGAAGATGCAAGCTGCAGCACACAGGCACAGTGTGGGCAGCCTTCAGACTTCGAGAAAACAGTACTTTACCACTCTCCTGCCTTTTCCATGGTTATTCTATTGGAAAAGAACGAGTTTTGGACAACTACCTTTCATTCTTGCCAAACTCTTTGCAGACCCCCGTGCAAGCTTTAGAACAAGATTTTGGATGTTTTCTTTCCTGGCAGAGTTTCTCCTTGCAAGATATGGTGGAAAAGCTTTTTGCTGAGTGTAGAGCGGCAAGACACGCAGAAGACGCAGATACGCAGCTCTCCGAAGCTAAGTGCCGGTCCCGGGCTTCTTTCGGCACAAACCGCTCTCAGGAGCTCCCTGCGCTCGCCACAATGCTCTGTGTGCGAAGAAGCCGCTTCTTCGCCTCCGGGAGAATCGGCGAGCGGCAGCTTCCCAAAGGCGAAGATGCAAGCTGCAGCACACAGGCACAGTGTGGGCAGCCTTCAAACTTAGAGAAAACAGTACTTTACCACTCTCCTGCCTTTTCCATGGTTATTCTATTGGAAAAGAACGAGTTTTGGACAACTACCTTTCATTCTTGCCAAACTCTTTGCAGACCCCCGTGCAAGCTTTAGAACAAGATTTTGGATGTTTTCTTTCCTGGCAGAGTTTCTCCTTGCAAGATATGGTGGAAAAGCTTTTTGCTGAGTGTAGAGCGGCAAGACACGCAGAAGACGCAGATACGCAGCTCTCCGAAGCTAAGTGCCGGTCCCGGGCTTCTTTCGGCACAAACCGCTCTCAGGAGCTCCCTGCGCTCGCCACAATGCTCTGTGTGCGAAGAAGCCGCTTCTTCGCCTCCGGGAGAATCGGCGAGCGGCAGCTTCCCAAAGGCGAAGATGCAAGCTGCAGCACACAGGCACAGTGTGGGCAGCCTTCAGACTTCGAGAAAACAGTACTTTACCACTCTCCTGCCTTTTCCATGGTTATTCTATTGGAAAAGAACGAGTTTTGGACAACTACCTTTCATTCTTGCCAAACTCTTTGCAGACCCCCGTGCAAGCTTTAGAACAAGATTTTGGATGTTTTCTTTCCTGGCAGAGTTTCTCCTTGCAAGATATGGTGGAAAAGCTTTTTGCTGAGTGTAGAGCGGCAAGACACGCAGAAGACGCAGATACGCAGCTCTCCGAAGCTAAGTGCCGGTCCCGGGCTTCTTTCGGCACAAACCGCTCTCAGGAGCTCCCTGCGCTCGCCACAGTGCTCTGTGTGCGAAGAAGCCGCTTCTTCGCCTCCGGGAGAATCGGCGAGCGGCAGCTTCCCAAAGGCGAAGATGCAAGCTGCAGCACACAGGCACAGTGTGGGCAGCCTTCAGACTTAGAGAAAACAGTACTTTACCACTCTCCTGCCTTTTCCATGGTTATTCTATTGGAAAAGAACGAGTTTTGGACAACTACCTTTCATTCTTGCCAAACTCTTTGCAGACCCCCGTGCAAGCTTTAGAACAAGATTTTGGATGTTTTCTTTCCTGGCAGAGTTTCTCCTTGCAAGATATGGTGGAAAAGCTTTTTGCTGAGTGTAGAGCGGCAAGACACGCAGAAGACGCAGATACGCAGCTCTCCGAAGCTAAGTGCCGGTCCCGGGCTTCTTTCGGCACAAACCGCTCTCAGGAGCTCCCTGCGCTCGCCACAATGCTCTGTGTGCGAAGAAGCCGCTTCTTCGCCTCCGGGAGAATCGGCGAGCGGCAGCTTCCCAAAGGCGAAGATGCAAGCTGCAGCACACAGGCACAGTGTGGGCAGCCTTCAGACTTCGAGAAAACAGTACTTTACCACTCTCCTGCCTTTTTCATGGTTATTCTATTGGAAAAGAACGAGTTTTGGACAACTACCTTTCATTCTTGCCAAACTCTTTGCAGACCCCCGTGCAAGCTTTAGAACAAGATTTTGGATGTTTTCTTTCCTGGCAGAGTTTCTCCTTGCAAGATATGGTGGAAAAGCTTTTTGCTGAGTGTAGAGCGGCAAGACACGCAGAAGACGCAGATACGCAGCTCTCCGAAGCTAAGTGCCGGTCCCGGGCTTCTTTCGGCACAAACCGCTCTCAGGAGCTCCCTGCGCTCGCCACAATGCTCTGTGTGCGAAGAAGCCGCTTCTTCGCCTCCTGGAGAATCGGCGAGCGGCAGCTTCCCAAAGGCGAAGATGCAAGCTGCAGCACACAGGCACAGTGTGGGCAGCCTTCAGACTTCGAGAAAACAGTACTTTACCACTCTCCTGCCTTTTCCATGGTTATTCTATTGGAAAAGAACGAGTTTTGGACAACTACCTTTCATTCTTGCCAAACTCTTTGCAGACCCCCGTGCAAGCTTTAGAACAAGATTTTGGATGTTTTCTTTCCTGGCAGAGTTTCTCCTTGCAAGATATGGTGGAAAAGCTTTTTGCTGAGTGTAGAGCGGCAAGACACGCAGAAGACGCAGATACGCAGCTCTCCGAAGCTAAGTGCCGGTCCCGGGCTTCTTTCGGCACAAACCGCTCTCAGGAGCTCCCTGCGCTCGCCACAATGCTCTGTGTGCGAAGAAGCCGCTTCTTCGCCTCCTGGAGAATCGGCGAGCGGCAGCTTCCCAAAGGCGAAGATGCAAGCTGCAGCACACAGGCACAGTGTGGGCAGCCTTCAGACTTCGAGAAAACAGTACTTTACCACTCTCCTGCCTTTTCCATGGTTATTCTATTGGAAAAGAACGAGTTTTGGACAACTACCTTTCATTCTTGCCAAACTCTTTGCAGACCCCCGTGCAAGCTTTAGAACAAGATTTTGGATGTTTTCTTTCCTGGCAGAGTTTCTCCTTGCAAGATATGGTGGAAAAGCTTTTTGCTGAGTGTAGAGCGGCAAGACACGCAGAAGACGCAGATACGCAGCTCTCCGAAGCTAAGTGCCAGTCCCGGGCTTCTTTCGGCACAAACCGCTCTCAGGAGCTCCCTGCGCTCGCCACAATGCTCTGTGTGCGAAGAAGCCGCTTCTTCGCCTCCGGGAGAATCGGCGAGCGGCAGCTTCCCAAAGGCGAAGATGCAAGCTGCAGCACACAGGCACAGTGTGGGCAGCCTTCAGACTTCGAGAAAACAGTACTTTACCACTCTCCTGCCTTTTCCATGGTTATTCTATTGGAAAAGAACGAGTTTTGGACAACTACCTTTCATTCTTGCCAAACTCTTTGCAGACCCCCGTGCAAGCTTTAGAAGAAGATTTTGGATGTTTTCTTTCCTGGCAGAGTTTCTCCTTGCAAGATATGGTGGAAAAGCTTTTTGCTGAGTGTAGAGCGGCAAGACACGCAGAAGACGCAGATACGCAGCTCTCCGAAGCTAAGTGCCGGTCCCGGGCTTCTTTCGGCACAAACCGCTCTCAGGAGCTCCCTGCGCTCGCCACAATGCTCTGTGTGCGAAGAAGCCGCTTCTTCGCCTCCGGGAGAATCGGCGAGCGGCAGCTTCCCAAAGGCGAAGATGCAAGCTGCAGCACACAGGCACAGTGTGGGCAGCCTTCAGACTTAGAGAAAACAGTACTTTACCACTCTCCTGCCTTTTCCATGGTTATTCTATTGGAAAAGAACGAGTTTTGGACAACTACCTTTCATTCTTGCCAAACTCTTTGCAGACCCCCGTGCAAGCTTTAGAAGAAGATTTTGGATGTTTTCTTTCCTGGCAGAGTTTCTCCTTGCAAGATATGGTGGAAAAGCTTTTTGCTGAGTGTAGAGCGGCAAGACACGCAGAAGACGCAGATACGCAGCTCTCCGAAGCTAAGTGCCGGTCCCGGGCTTCTTTCGGCACAAACCGCTCTCAGGAGCTCCCTGCGCTCGCCACAATGCTCTGTGTGCGAAGAAGCCGCTTCTTCGCCTCCGGGAGAATCGGCGAGCGGCAGCTTCCCAAAGGCGAAGATGCAAGCTGCAGCACGCAGGCACAGTGTGGGCAGCCTTCAGACTTAGAGAAAACAGTACTTTACCACTCTCCTGCCTTTTCCATGGTTATTCTATTGGAAAAGAACGAGTTTTGGACAACTACCTTTCATTCTTGCCAAACGCTTTGCAGACCCCCTTGCAAGCTTTAGAACAAGATTTTGGATGTTTTCTTTCCTGGCAGAGTTTCTCCTTGCAAGATATGGTGGAAAAGCTTTTTGCTGAGTGTAGAGCGGCAAGACACGCAGAAGACGCAGATACGCAGCTCTCCGAAGCTAAGTGCCGGTCCCGGGCTTCTTTCGGCACAAACCGCTCTCAGGAGCTCCCTGCGCTCGCCACAATGCTCTGTGTGCGAAGAAGCCGCTTCTTCGCCTCCGGGAGAATCGGCGAGCGGCAGCTTCCCAAAGGCGAAGATGCAAGCTGCAGCACACAGGCACAGTGTGGGCAGCCTTCAGACTTCGAGAAAACAGTACTTTACCACTCTCCTGCCTTTTCCATGGTTATTCTATTGGAAAAGAACGAGTTTTGGACAACTACCTTTCATTCTTGCCAAACTCTTTGCAGACCCCCGTGCAAGCTTTAGAACAAGATTTTGGATGTTTTCTTTCCTGGCAGAGTTTCTCCTTGCAAGATATGGTGGAAAAGCTTTTTGCTGAGTGTAGAGCGGCAAGACACGCAGAAGACGCAGATACGCAGCTCTCCGAAGCTAAGTGCCGGTCCCGGGCTTCTTTCGGCACAAACCGCTCTCAGGAGCTCCCTGCGCTCGCCACAATGCTCTGTGTGCGAAGAAGCCGCTTCTTCGCCTCCGGGAGAATCGGCGAGCGGCAGCTTCCCAAAGGCGAAGATGCAAGCTGCACCACACAGGCACAGTGTGGGCAGCCTTCAGACTTAGAGAAAACAGTACTTTACCACTCTCCTGCCTTTTCCATGGTTATTCTATTGGAAAAGAACGAGTTTTGGACAACTACCTTTCATTCTTGCCAAACGCTTTGCAGACCCCCTTGCAAGCTTTAGAACAAGATTTTGGATGTTTTCTTTCCTGGCAGAGTTTCTCCTTGCAAGATATGGTGGAAAAGCTTTTTGCTGAGTGTAGAGCGGCAAGACACGCAGAAGACGCAGATACGCAGCTCTCCGAAGCTAAGTGCCGGTCCCGGGCTTCTTTTGGCACAAACCGCTCTCAGGAGCTCCCTGCGCTCGCCACAATGCTCTGTGTGCGAAGAAGCCGCTTCTTCGCCTCCGGGAGAATCGGCGAGCGGCAGCTTCCCAAAGGCGAAGATGCAAGCTGCAGCACACAGGCACAGTGTGGGCAGCCTTCAGACTTCGAGAAAACAGTACTTTACCACTCTCCTGCCTTTTCCATGGTTATTCTATTGGAAAAGAACGAGTTTTGGACAACTACCTTTCATTCTTGCCAAACTCTTTGCAGACCCCCGTGCAAGCTTTAGAACAAGATTTTGGATGTTTTCTTTCCTGGCAGAGTTTCTCCTTGCAAGATATGGTGGAAAAGCTTTTTGCTGAGTGTAGAGCGGCAAGACACGCAGAAGACGCAGATACGCAGCTCTCCGAAGCTAAGTGCCAGTCCCGGGCTTCTTTCGGCACAAACCGCTCTCAGGAGCTCCCTGCGCTCGCCACAATGCTCTGTGTGCGAAGAAGCCGCTTCTTCGCCTCCGGGAGAATCGGCGAGCGGCAGCTTCCCAAAGGCGAAGATGCAAGCTGCAGCACACAGGCACAGTGTGGGCAGCCTTCAGACTTAGAGAAAACAGTACTTTACCACTCTCCTGCCTTTTCCATGGTTATTCTATTGGAAAAGAACGAGTTTTGGACAACTACCTTTCATTCTTGCCAAACTCTTTGCAGACCCCCGTGCAAGCTTTAGAAGAAGATTTTGGATGTTTTCTTTCCTGGCAGAGTTTCTCCTTGCAAGATATGGTGGAAAAGCTTTTTGCTGAGTGTAGAGCGGCAAGACACGCAGAAGACGCAGATACGCAGCTCTCCGAAGCTAAGTGCCGGTCCCGGGCTTCTTTCGGCACAAACCGCTCTCAGGAGCTCCCTGCGCTCGCCACAATGCTCTGTGTGCGAAGAAGCCGCTTCTTCGCCTCCGGGAGAATCGGCGAGCGGCAGCTTCCCAAAGGCGAAGATGCAAGCTGCAGCACACAGGCACAGTGTGGGCAGCCTTCAGACTTAGAGAAAACAGTACTTTACCACTCTCCTGCCTTTTCCATGGTTATTCTATTGGAAAAGAACGAGTTTTGGACAACTACCTTTCATTCTTGCCAAACTCTTTGCAGACCCCCGTGCAAGCTTTAGAAGAAGATTTTGGATGTTTTCTTTCCTGGCAGAGTTTCTCCTTGCAAGATATGGTGGAAAAGCTTTTTGCTGAGTGTAGAGCGGCAAGACACGCAGAAGACGCAGATACGCAGCTCTCCGAAGCTAAGTGCCGGTCCCGGGCTTCTTTCGGCACAAACCGCTCTCAGGAGCTCCCTGCGCTCGCCACAATGCTCTGTGTGCGAAGAAGCCGCTTCTTCGCCTCCGGGAGAATCGGCGAGCGGCAGCTTCCCAAAGGCGAAGATGCAAGCTGCAGCACGCAGGCACAGTGTGGGCAGCCTTCAGACTTAGAGAAAACAGTACTTTACCACTCTCCTGCCTTTTCCATGGTTATTCTATTGGAAAAGAACGAGTTTTGGACAACTACCTTTCATTCTTGCCAAACGCTTTGCAGACCCCCTTGCAAGCTTTAGAACAAGATTTTGGATGTTTTCTTTCCTGGCAGAGTTTCTCCTTGCAAGATATGGTGGAAAAGCTTTTTGCTGAGTGTAGAGCGGCAAGACACGCAGAAGACGCAGATACGCAGCTCTCCGAAGCTAAGTGCCGGTCCCGGGCTTCTTTCGGCACAAACCGCTCTCAGGAGCTCCCTGCGCTCGCCACAATGCTCTGTGTGCGAAGAAGCCGCTTCTTCGCCTCCGGGAGAATCGGCGAGCGGCAGCTTCCCAAAGGCGAAGATGCAAGCTGCAGCACACAGGCACACTGTGGGCAGCCTTCAGACTTAGAGAAAACAGTACTTTACCACTCTCCTGCCTTTTCCATGGTTATTCTATTGGAAAAGAACGAGTTTTGGACAACTACCTTTCATTCTTGCCAAACTCTTTGCAGACCCCCGTGCAAGCTTTAGAACAAGATTTTGGATGTTTTCTTTCCTGGCAGAGTTTCTCCTTGCAAGATATGGTGGAAAAGCTTTTTGCTGAGTGTAGAGCGGCAAGACACGCAGAAGACGCAGATACGCAGCTCTCCGAAGCTAAGTGCCGGTCCCGGGCTTCTTTCGGCACAAACCGCTCTCAGGAGCTCCCTGCGCTCGCCACAATGCTCTGTGTGCGAAGAAGCCGCTTCTTCGCCTCCGGGAGAATCGGCGAGCGGCAGCTTCCCAAAGGCGAAGATGCAAGCTGCAGCACGCAGGCACAGTGTGGGCAGCCTTCAGACTTAGAGAAAACAGTACTTTACCACTCTCCTGCCTTTTCCATGGTTATTCTATTGGAAAAGAACGAGTTTTGGACAACTACCTTTCATTCTTGCCAAACGCTTTGCAGACCCCCTTGCAAGCTTTAGAACAAGATTTTGGATGTTTTCTTTCCTGGCAGAGTTTCTCCTTGCAAGATATGGTGGAAAAGCTTTTTGCTGAGTGTAGAGCGGCAAGACACGCAGAAGACGCAGATACGCAGCTCTCCGAAGCTAAGTGCCGGTCCCGGGCTTCTTTCGGCACAAACCGCTCTCAGGAGCTCCCTGCGCTCGCCACAATGCTCTGTGTGCGAAGAAGCCGCTTCTTCGCCTCCGGGAGAATCGGCGAGCGGCAGCTTCCCAAAGGCGAAGATGCAAGCTGCAGCACGCAGGCACAGTGTGGGCAGCCTTCAGACTTAGAGAAAACAGTACTTTACCACTCTCCTGCCTTTTCCATGGTTATTCTATTGGAAAAGAACGAGTTTTGGACAACTACCTTTCATTCTTGCCAAACGCTTTGCAGACCCCCTTGCAAGCTTTAGAACAAGATTTTGGATGTTTTCTTTCCTGGCAGAGTTTCTCCTTGCAAGATATGGTGGAAAAGCTTTTTGCTGAGTGTAGAGCGGCAAGACACGCAGAAGACGCAGATACGCAGCTCTCCGAAGCTAAGTGCCGGTCCCGGGCTTCTTTCGGCACAAACCGCTCTCAGGAGCTCCCTGCGCTCGCCACAATGCTCTGTGTGCGAAGAAGCTGCTTCTTCGCCTCCGGGAGAATCGGCGAGCGGCAGCTTCCCAAAGGCGAAGATGCAAGCTGCAGCACGCAGGCACAGTGTGGGCAGCCTTCAGACTTCGAGAAAACAGTACTTTACCACTCTCCTGCCTTTTCCATGGTTATTCTATTGGAAAAGAACGAGTTTTGGACAACTACCTTTCATTCTTGCCAAACTCTTTGCAGACCCCCGTGCAAGCTTTAGAACAAGATTTTGGATGTTTTCTTTCCTGGCAGAGTTTCTCCTTGCAAGATATGGTGGAAAAGCTTTTTGCTGAGTGTAGAGCGGCAAGACACGCAGAAGACGCAGATACGCAGCTCTCCGAAGCTAAGTGCTGGTGCCGGGCTTCTTTCGGCACAAACCGCTCTCAGGAGCTCCCTGCGCTCGCCACAATGCTCTGTGTGCGAAGAAGCCGCTTCTTCGCCTCCGGGAGAATCGGCGAGCGGCAGCTTCCCAAAGGCGAAGATGCAAGCTGCAGCACACAGGCACAGTGTGGGCAGCCTTCAGACTTAGAGAAAACAGTACTTTACCACTCTCCTGCCTTTTCCATGGTTATTCTATTGGAAAAGAACGAGTTTTGGACAACTACCTTTCATTCTTGCCAAACGCTTTGCAGACCCCCGTGCAAGCTTTAGAACAAGATTTTGGATGTTTTCTTTCCTGGCAGAGTTTCTCCTTGCAAGATATGGTGGAAAAGCTTTTTGCTGAGTGTAGAGCGGCAAGACACGCAGAAGACGCAGATACGCAGCTCTCCGAAGCTAAGTGCCGGTCCCGGGCTTCTTTCGGCACAAACCGCTCTCAGGAGCTCCCTGCGCTCGCCACAATGCTCTGTGTGCGAAGAAGCCGCTTCTTCGCCTCCGGGAGAATCGGCGAGCGGCAGCTTCCCAAAGGCGAAGATGCAAGCTGCAGCACGCAGGCACAGTGTGGGCAGCCTTCAGACTTAGAGAAAACAGTACTTTACCACTCTCCTGCCTTTTCCATGGTTATTCTATTGGAAAAGAACGAGTTTTGGACAACTACCTTTCATTCTTGCCAAACTCTTTGCAGACCCCCGTGCAAGCTTTAGAACAAGATTTTGGATGTTTTCTTTCCTGGCAGAGTTTCTCCTTGCAAGATATGGTGGAAAAGCTTTTTGCTGAGTGTAGAGCGGCAAGACACGCAGAAGACGCAGATACGCAGCTCTCCGAAGCTAAGTGCCGGTCCCGGGCTTCTTTCGGCACAAACCGCTCTCAGGAGCTCCCTGCGCTCGCCACAATGCTCTGTGTGCGAAGAAGCCGCTTCTTCGCCTCCGGGAGAATCGGCGAGCGGCAGCTTCCCAAAGGCGAAGATGCAAGCTGCACCACACAGGCACAGTGTGGGCAGCCTTCAGACTTCGAGAAAACAGTACTTTACCACTCTCCTGCCTTTTCCATGGTTATTCTATTGGAAAAGAACGAGTTTTGGACAACTACCTTTCATTCTTGCCAAACTCTTTGCAGACCCCCGTGCAAGCTTTAGAACAAGATTTTGGATGTTTTCTTTCCTGGCAGAGTTTCTCCTTGCAAGATATGGTGGAAAAGCTTTTTGCTGAGTGTAGAGCGGCAAGACACGCAGAAGACGCAGATACGCAGCTCTCCGAAGCTAAGTGCCGGTCCCGGGCTTCTTTCGGCACAAACCGCTCTCAGGAGCTCCCTGCGCTCGCCACAATGCTCTGTGTGCGAAGAAGCCGCTTCTTCGCCTCCGGGAGAATCGGCGAGCGGCAACTTCCCAAAGGCGAAGATGCAAGCTGCAGCACGCAGGCACAGTGTGGGCAGCCTTCAGACTTAGAGAAAACAGTAATTTACCACTCTCCTGCCTTTTCCATGGTTATTCTATTGGAAAAGAACGAGTTTTGGACAACTACCTTTCATTCTTGCCAAACTCTTTGCAGACCCCCGTGCAAGCTTTAGAACAAGATTTTGGATGTTTTCTTTCCTGGCAGAGTTTCTCCTTGCAAGATATGGTGGAAAAGCTTTTTGCTGAGTGTAGAGCGGCAAGACACGCAGAAGACGCAGATACGCAGCTCTCCGAAGCTAAGTGCCGGTCCCGGGCTTCTTTCGGCACAAACCGCTCTCAGGAGCTCCCTGCGCTCGCCACAATGCTCTGTGTGCGAAGAAGCCGCTTCTTCGCCTCCGGGAGAATCGGCGAGCGGCAGCTTCCCAAAGGCGAAGATGCAAGCTGCAGCACGCAGGCACAGTGTGGGCAGCCTTCAGACTTAGAGAAAACAGTACTTTACCACTCTCCTGCCTTTTCCATGGTTATTCTATTGGAAAAGAACGAGTTTTGGACAACTACCTTTCATTCTTGCCAAACTCTTTGCAGACCCCCGTGCAAGCTTTAGAACAAGATTTTGGATGTTTTCTTTCCTGGCAGAGTTTCTCCTTGCAAGATATGGTGGAAAAGCTTTTTGCTGAGTGTAGAGCGGCAAGACACGCAGAAGACGCAGATACGCAGCTCTCCGAAGCTAAGTGCCGGTGCCGGGCTTCTTTCGGCACAAACCGCTCTCAGGAGCTCCCTGCGCTCGCCACAATGCTCTGTGTGCGAAGAAGCCGCTTCTTCGCCTCCGGGAGAATCGGCGAGCGGCAGCTTCCCAAAGGCGAAGATGCAAGCTGCAGCACACAGGCACAGTGTGGGCAGCCTTCAGACTTAGAGAAAACAGTACTTTACCACTCTCCTGCCTTTTCCATGGTTATTCTATTGGAAAAGAACGAGTTTTGGACAACTACCTTTCATTCTTGCCAAACTCTTTGCAGACCCCCGTGCAAGCTTTAGAACAAGATTTTGGATGTTTTCTTTCCTGGCAGAGTTTCTCCTTGCAAGATATGGTGGAAAAACTTTTTGCTGAGTGTAGAGCGGCAAGACACGCAGAAGACGCAGATACGCAGCTCTCCGAAGCTAAGTGCCGGTGCCGGGCTTCTTTCGGCACAAACCGCTCTCAGGAGCTCCCTGCGCTCGCCACAATGCTCTGTGTGCGAAGAAGCCGCTTCTTCGCCTCCGGGAGAATCGGCGAGCGGCAGCTTCCCAAAGGCGAAGATGCAAGCTGCAGCACACAGGCACAGTGTGGGCAGCCTTCAGACTTAGAGAAAACAGTACTTTACCACTCTCCTGCCTTTTCCATGGTTATTCTATTGGAAAAGAACGAGTTTTGGACAACTACCTTTCATTCTTGCCAAACTCTTTGCAGACCCCCGTGCAAGCTTTAGAACAAGATTTTGGATGTTTTCTTTCCTGGCAGAGTTTCTCCTTGCAAGATATGGTGGAAAAGCTTTTTGCTGAGTGTAGAGCGGCAAGACACGCAGAAGACGCAGATACGCAGCTCTCCGAAGCTAAGTGCCGGTCCCGGGCTTCTTTCGGCACAAACCGCTCTCAGGAGCTCCCTGCGCTCGCCACAATGCTCTGTGTGCGAAGAAGCCGCTTCTTCGCCTCCGGGAGAATCGGCGAGCGGCAGCTTCCCAAAGGCGAAGATGCAAGCTGCAGCACACAGGCACAGTGTGGGCAGCCTTCAGACTTAGAGAAAACAGTACTTTACCACTCTCCTGCCTTTTCCATGGTTATTCTATTGGAAAAGAACGAGTTTTGGACAACTACCTTTCATTCTTGCCAAACTCTTTGCAGACCCCCGTGCAAGCTTTAGAAGAAGATTTTGGATGTTTTCTTTCCTGGCAGAGTTTCTCCTTGCAAGATATGGTGGAAAAGCTTTTTGCTGAGTGTAGAGCGGCAAGACACGCAGAAGACGCAGATACGCAGCTCTCCGAAGCTAAGTGCCGGTCCCGGGCTTCTTTCGGCACAAACCGCTCTCAGGAGCTCCCTGCGCTCGCCACAATGCTCTGTGTGCGAAGAAGCCGCTTCTTCGCCTGCGGGAGAATCGGCGAGCGGCAGCTTCCCAAAGGCGAAGATGCAAGCTGCAGCACACAGGCACAGTGTGGGCAGCCTTCAGACTTCGAGAAAACAGTACTTTACCACTCTCCTGCCTCTTCCATGGTTATTCTATTGGAAAAGAACGAGTTTTGGACAACTACCTTTCATTCTTGCCAAACTCTTTGCAGACCCCCGTGCAAGCTTTAGAACAAGATTTTGGATGTTTTCTTTCCTGGCAGAGTTTCTCCTTGCAAGATATGGTGGAAAAGCTTTTTGCTGAGTGTAGAGCGGCAAGACACGCAGAAGACGCAGATACGCAGCTCTCCGAAGCTAAGTGCCGGTGCCGGGCTTCTTTCGGCACAAACCGCTCTCAGGAGCTCCCTGCGCTCGCCACAATGCTCTGTGTGCGAAGAAGCCGCTTCTTCGCCTCCGGGAGAATCGGCGAGCGGCAGCTTCCCAAAGGCGAAGATGCAAGCTGCAGCACGCAGGCACAGTGTGGGCAGCCTTCAGACTTAGAGAAAACAGTACTTTACCACTCTCCTGCCTTTTCCATGGTTATTCTATTGGAAAAGAACGAGTTTTGGACAACTACCTTTCATTCTTGCCAAACTCTTTGCAGACCCCCGTGCAAGCTTTAGAAGAAGATTTTGGATGTTTTCTTTCCTGGCAGAGTTTCTCCTTGCAAGATATGGTGGAAAAGCTTTTTGCTGAGTGTAGAGCGGCAAGACACGCAGAAGACGCAGATACGCAGCTCTCCGAAGCTAAGTGCCGGTCCCGGGCTTCTTTCGGCACAAACCGCTCTCAGGAGCTCCCTGCGCTCGCCACAATGCTCTGTGTGCGAAGAAGCCGCTTCTTCGCCTCCGGGAGAATCGGCGAGCGGCAGCTTCCCAAAGGCGAAGATGCAAGCTGCAGCACACAGGCACAGTGTGGGCAGCCTTCAGACTTAGAGAAAACAGTACTTTACCACTCTCCTGCCTTTTCCATGGTTATTCTATTGGAAAAGAACGAGTTTTGGACAACTACCTTTCATTCTTGCCAAACTCTTTGCAGACCCCCGTGCAAGCTTTAGAACAAGATTTTGGATGTTTTCTTTCCTGGCAGAGTTTCTCCTTGCAAGATATGGTGGAAAAGCTTTTTGCTGAGTGTAGAGCGGCAAGACACGCAGAAGACGCAGATACGCAGCTCTCCGAAGCTAAGTGCCGGTCCCCGGCTTCTTTCGGCACAAACCGCTCTCAGGAGCTCCCTGCGCTCGCCACAATGCTCTGTGTGCGAAGAAGCCGCTTCTTCGCCTCCGGGAGAATCGGCGAGCGGCAGCTTCCCAAAGGCGAAGATGCAAGCTGCAGCACGCAGGCACAGTGTGGGCAGCCTTCAGACTTAGAGAAAACAGTACTTTACCACTCTCCTGCCTTTTCCATGGTTATTCTATTGGAAAAGAACGAGTTTTGGACAACTACCTTTCATTCTTGCCAAACTCTTTGCAGACCCCCGTGCAAGCTTTAGAAGAAGATTTTGGATGTTTTCTTTCCTGGCAGAGTTTCTCCTTGCAAGATATGGTGGAAAAGCTTTTTGCTGAGTGTAGAGCGGCAAGACACGCAGAAGACGCAGATACGCAGCTCTCCGAAGCTAAGTGCCGGTCCCGGGCTTCTTTCGGCACAAACCGCTCTCAGGAGCTCCCTGCGCTCGCCACAATGCTCTGTGTGCGAAGAAGCCGCTTCTTCGCCTCCGGGAGAATCGGCGAGCGGCAGCTTCCCAAAGGCGAAGATGCAAGCTGCAGCACACAGGCACAGTGTGGGCAGCCTTCAGACTTCGAGAAAACAGTACTTTACCACTCTCCTGCCTTTTCCATGGTTATTCTATTGGAAAAGAACGAGTTTTGGACAACTACCTTTCATTCTTGCCAAACTCTTTGCAGACCCCCGTGCAAGCTTTAGAAGAAGATTTTGGATGTTTTCTTTCCTGGCAGAGTTTCTCCTTGCAAGATATGGTGGAAAAGCTTTTTGCTGAGTGTAGAGCGGCAAGACACGCAGAAGACGCAGATACGCAGCTCTCCGAAGCTAAGTGCCGGTCCCGGGCTTCTTTCGGCACAAACCGCTCTCAGGAGCTCCCTGCGCTCGCCACAATGCTCTGTGTGCGAAGAAGCCGCTTCTTCGCCTCCGGGAGAATCGGCGAGCGGCAGCTTCCCAAAGGCGAAGATGCAAGCTGCAGCACACAGGCACAGTGTGGGCAGCCTTCAGACTTCGAGAAAACAGTACTTTACCACTCTCCTGCCTTTTCCATGGTTATTCTATTGGAAAAGAACGAGTTTTGGACAACTACCTTTCATTCTTGCCAAACTCTTTGCAGACCCCCGTGCAAGCTTTAGAACAAGATTTTGGATGTTTTCTTTCCTGGCAGAGTTTCTCCTTGCAAGATATGGTGGAAAAGCTTTTTGCTGAGTGTAGAGCGGCAAGACACGCAGAAGACGCAGATACGCAGCTCTCCGAAGCTAAGTGCCGGTCCCGGGCTTCTTTCGGCACAAACCGCTCTCAGGAGCTCCCTGCGCTCGCCACAATGCTCTGTGTGCGAAGAAGCCGCTTCTTCGCCTGCGGGAGAATCGGCGAGCGGCAGCTTCCCAAAGGCGAAGATGCAAGCTGCAGCACACAGGCACAGTGTGGGCAGCCTTCAGACTTAGAGAAAACAGTACTTTACCACTCTCCTGCCTTTTCCATGGTTATTCTATTGGAAAAGAAGGAGTTTTGGACAACTACCTTTCATTCTTGCCAAACTCTTTGCAGACCCCCGTGCAAGCTTTAGAACAAGATTTTGGATGTTTTCTTTCCTGGCAGAGTTTCTCCTTGCAAGATATGGTGGAAAAGCTTTTTGCTGAGTGTAGAGCGGCAAGACACGCAGAAGACGCAGATACGCAGCTCTCCGAAGCTAAGTGCCGGTCCCGGGCTTCTTTCGGCACAAACCGCTCTCAGGAGCTCCCTGCGCTCGCCACAATGCTCTGTGTGCGAAGAAGCCGCTTCTTCGCCTCCGGGAGAATCGGCGAGCGGCAGCTTCCCAAAGGCGAAGATGCAAGCTGCACCACACAGGCACAGTGCGGGCAGCCTTCAGACTTAGAGAAAACAGTACTTTACCACTCTCCTGCCTTTTCCATGGTTATTCTATTGGAAAAGAACGAGTTTTGGACAACTACCTTTCATTCTTGCCAAACGCTTTGCAGACCCCCTTGCAAGCTTTAGAACAAGATTTTGGATGTTTTCTTTCCTGGCAGAGTTTCTCCTTGCAAGATATGGTGGAAAAGCTTTTTGCTGAGTGTAGAGCGGCAAGACACGCAGAAGACGCAGATACGCAGCTCTCCGAAGCTAAGTGCCGGTGCCGGGCTTCTTTCGGCACAAACCGCTCTCAGGAGCTCCCTGCGCTCGCCACAATGCTCTGTGTGCGAAGAAGCCGCTTCTTCGCCTCCGGGAGAATCGGCGAGCGGCAGCTTCCCAAAGGCGAAGATGCAAGCTGCAGCACACAGGCACAGTGTGGGCAGCCTTCAGACTTCGAGAAAACAGTACTTTACCACTCTCCTGCCTTTTCCATGGTTATTCTATTGGAAAAGAACGAGTTTTGGACAACTACCTTTCATTCTTGCCAAACTCTTTGCAGACCCCCATGCAAGCTTTAGAAGAAGATTTTGGATGTTTTCTTTCCTGGCAGAGTTTCTCCTTGCAAGATATGGTGGAAAAGCTTTTTGCTGAGTGTAGAGCGGCAAGACACGCAGAAGACGCAGATACGCAGCTCTCCGAAGCTAAGTGCCGGTCCCGGGCTTCTTTCGGCACAAACCGCTCTCAGGAGCTCCCTGCGCTCGCCACAATGCTCTGTGTGCGAAGAAGCCGCTTCTTCGCCTCCGGGAGAATCGGCGAGCGGCAGCTTCCCAAAGGCGAAGATGCAAGCTGCAGCACACAGGCACAGTGTGGGCAGCCTTCAGACTTCGAGAAAACAGTACTTTACCACTCTCCTGCCTTTTCCATGGTTATTCTATTGGAAAAGAACGAGTTTTGGACAACTACCTTTCATTCTTGCCAAACTCTTTGCAGACCCCCGTGCAAGCTTTAGAAGAAGATTTTGGATGTTTTCTTTCCTGGCAGAGTTTCTCCTTGCAAGATATGGTGGAAAAGCTTTTTGCTGAGTGTAGAGCGGCAAGACACGCAGAAGACGCAGATACGCAGCTCTCCGAAGCTAAGTGCCGGTCCCGGGCTTCTTTCGGCACAAACCGCTCTCAGGAGCTCCCTGCGCTCGCCACAATGCTCTGTGTGCGAAGAAGCCGCTTCTTCGCCTCCGGGAGAATCGGCGAGCGGCAGCTTCCCAAAGGCGAAGATGCAAGCTGCAGCACACAGGCACAGTGTGGGCAGCCTTCAGACTTAGAGAAAACAGTACTTTACCACTCTCCTGCCTTTTCCATGGTTATTCTATTGGAAAAGAAGGAGTTTTGGACAACTACCTTTCATTCTTGCCAAACTCTTTGCAGACCCCCGTGCAAGCTTTAGAACAAGATTTTGGATGTTTTCTTTCCTGGCAGAGTTTCTCCTTGCAAGATATGGTGGAAAAGCTTTTTGCTGAGTGTAGAGCGGCAAGACACGCAGAAGACGCAGATACGCAGCTCTCCGAAGCTAAGTGCCGGTCCCGGGCTTCTTTCGGCACAAACCGCTCTCAGGAGCTCCCTGCGCTCGCCACAATGCTCTGTGTGCGAAGAAGCCGCTTCTTCGCCTCCGGGAGAATCGGCGAGCGGCAGCTTCCCAAAGGCGAAGATGCAAGCTGCACCACACAGGCACAGTGCGGGCAGCCTTCAGACTTAGAGAAAACAGTACTTTACCACTCTCCTGCCTTTTCCATGGTTATTCTATTGGAAAAGAACGAGTTTTGGACAACTACCTTTCATTCTTGCCAAACGCTTTGCAGACCCCCTTGCAAGCTTTAGAACAAGATTTTGGATGTTTTCTTTCCTGGCAGAGTTTCTCCTTGCAAGATATGGTGGAAAAGCTTTTTGCTGAGTGTAGAGCGGCAAGACACGCAGAAGACGCAGATACGCAGCTCTCCGAAGCTAAGTGCCGGTCCCGGGCTTCTTTCGGCACAAACCGCTCTCAGGAGCTCCCTGCGCTCGCCACAATGCTCTGTGTGCGAAGAAGCCGCTTCTTCGCCTCCGGGAGAATCGGCGAGCGGCAGCTTCCCAAAGGCGAAGATGCAAGCTTCAGCACGCAGGCACAGTGTGGGCAGCCTTCAGACTTAGAGAAAACAGTACTTTACCACTCTCCTGCCTTTTCCATGGTTATTCTATTGGAAAAGAACGAGTTTTGGACAACTACCTTTCATTCTTGCCAAACTCTTTGCAGACCCCCGTGCAAGCTTTAGAAGAAGATTTTGGATGTTTTCTTTCCTGGCAGAGTTTCTCCTTGCAAGATATGGTGGAAAAGCTTTTTGCTGAGTGTAGAGCGGCAAGACACGCAGAAGACGCAGATACGCAGCTCTCCGAAGCTAAGTGCCGGTCCCGGGCTTCTTTCGGCACAAACCGCTCTCAGGAGCTCCCTGCGCTCGCCACAATGCTCTGTGTGCGAAGAAGCCGCTTCTTCGCCTCCGGGAGAATCGGCGAGCGGCAGCTTCCCAAAGGCGAAGATGCAAGCTTCAGCACGCAGGCACAGTGTGGGCAGCCTTCAGACTTAGAGAAAACAGTACTTTACCACTCTCCTGCCTTTTCCATGGTTATTCTATTGGAAAAGAACGAGTTTTGGACAACTACCTTTCATTCTTGCCAAACTCTTTGCAGACCCCCGTGCAAGCTTTAGAAGAAGATTTTGGATGTTTTCTTTCCTGGCAGAGTTTCTCCTTGCAAGATATGGTGGAAAAGCTTTTTGCTGAGTGTAGAGCGGCAAGACACGCAGAAGACGCAGATACGCAGCTCTCCGAAGCTAAGTGCCGGTCCCGGGCTTCTTTCGGCACAAACCGCTCTCAGGAGCTCCCTGCGCTCGCCACAATGCTCTGTGTGCGAAGAAGCCGCTTCTTCGCCTCCGGGAGAATCGGCGAGCGGCAGCTTCCCAAAGGCGAAGATGCAAGCTGCAGCACACAGGCACAGTGTGGGCAGCCTTCAGACTTAGAGAAAACAGTACTTTACCACTCTCCTGCCTTTTCCATGGTTATTCTATTGGAAAAGAACGAGTTTTGGACAACTACCTTTCATTCTTGCCAAACTCTTTGCAGACCCCCGTGCAAGCTTTAGAACAAGATTTTGGATGTTTTCTTTCCTGGCAGAGTTTCTCCTTGCAAGATATGGTGGAAAAGCTTTTTGCTGAGTGTAGAGCGGCAAGACACGCAGAAGACGCAGATACGCAGCTCTCCGAAGCTAAGTGCCGGTCCCGGGCTTCTTTCGGCACAAACCGCTCTCAGGAGCTCCCTGCGCTCGCCACAATGCTCTGTGTGCGAAGAAGCCGCTTCTTCGCCTCCGGGAGAATCGGCGAGCGGCAGCTTCCCAAAGGCGAAGATGCAAGCTGCAGCACACAGGCACAGTGTGGGCAGCCTTCAGACTTAGAGAAAACAGTACTTTACCACTCTCCTGCCTTTTCCATGGTTATTCTATTGGAAAAGAACGAGTTTTGGACAACTACCTTTCATTCTTGCCAAACTCTTTGCAGACCCCCGTGCAAGCTTTAGAACAAGATTTTGGATGTTTTCTTTCCTGGCAGAGTTTCTCCTTGCAAGATATGGTGGAAAAGCTTTTTGCTGAGTGTAGAGCGGCAAGACACGCAGAAGACGCAGATACGCAGCTCTCCGAAGCTAAGTGCCGGTCCCGGGCTTCTTTCGGCACAAACCGCTCTCAGGAGCTCCCTGCGCTCGCCACAATGCTCTGTGTGCGAAGAAGCCGCTTCTTCGCCTCCGGGAGAATCGGCGAGCGGCAGCTTCCCAAAGGCGAAGATGCAAGCTGCAGCACACAGGCACAGTGTGGGCAGCCTTCAGACTTAGAGAAAACAGTACTTTACCACTCTCCTGCCTTTTCCATGGTTATTCTATTGGAAAAGAACGAGTTTTGGACAACTACCTTTCATTCTTGCCAAACTCTTTGCAGACCCCCGTGCAAGCTTTAGAACAAGATTTTGGATGTTTTCTTTCCTGGCAGAGTTTCTCCTTGCAAGATATGGTGGAAAAGCTTTTTGCTGAGTGTAGAGCGGCAAGACACGCAGAAGACGCAGATACGCAGCTCTCCGAAGCTAAGTGCCGGTCCCGGGCTTCTTTCGGCACAAACCGCTCTCAGGAGCTCCCTGCGCTCGCCACAATGCTCTGTGTGCGAAGAAGCCGCTTCTTCGCCTCCGGGAGAATCGGCGAGCGGCAGCTTCCCAAAGGCGAAGATGCAAGCTGCAGCACGCAGGCACAGTGTGGGCAGCCTTCAGACTTAGAGAAAACAGTACTTTACCACTCTCCTGCCTTTTCCATGGTTATTCTATTGGAAAAGAACGAGTTTTGGACAACTACCTTTCATTCTTGCCAAACTCTTTGCAGACCCCCGTGCAAGCTTTAGAACAAGATTTTGGATGTTTTCTTTCCTGGCAGAGTTTCTCCTTGCAAGATATGGTGGAAAAGCTTTTTGCTGAGTGTAGAGCGGCAAGACACGCAGAAGACGCAGATACGCAGCTCTCCGAAGCTAAGTGCCGGTCCCGGGCTTCTTTCGGCACAAACCGCTCTCAGGAGCTCCCTGCGCTCGCCACAATGCTCTGTGTGCGAAGAAGCCGCTTCTTCGCCTCCGGGAGAATCGGCGAGCGGCAGCTTCCCAAAGGCGAAGATGCAAGCTGCAGCACACAGGCACAGTGTGGGCAGCCTTCAGACTTAGAGAAAACAGTACTTTACCACTCTCCTGCCTTTTCCATGGTTATTCTATTGGAAAAGAACGAGTTTTGGACAACTACCTTTCATTCTTGCCAAACTCTTTGCAGACCCCCGTGCAAGCTTTAGAACAAGATTTTGGATGTTTTCTTTCCTGGCAGAGTTTCTCCTTGCAAGATATGGTGGAAAAGCTTTTTGCTGAGTGTAGAGCGGCAAGACACGCAGAAGACGCAGATACGCAGCTCTCCGAAGCTAAGTGCCGGTCCCGGGCTTCTTTCGGCACAAACCGCTCTCAGGAGCTCCCTGCGCTCGCCACAATGCTCTGTGTGCGAAGAAGCCGCTTCTTCGCCTCCGGGAGAATCGGCGAGCGGCAGCTTCCCAAAGGCGAAGATGCAAGCTGCAGCACGCAGGCACAGTGTGGGCAGCCTTCAAACTTAGAGAAAACAGTACTTTACCACTCTCCTGCCTTTTCCATGGTTATTCTATTGGAAAAGAACGAGTTTTGGACAACTACCTTTCATTCTTGCCAAACTCTTTGCAGACCCCCGTGCAAGCTTTAGAACAAGATTTTGGATGTTTTCTTTCCTGGCAGAGTTTCTCCTTGCAAGATATGGTGGAAAAGCTTTTTGCTGAGTGTAGAGCGGCAAGACACGCAGAAGACGCAGATACGCAGCTCTCCGAAGCTAAGTGCCGGTCCCGGGCTTCTTTCGGCACAAACCGCTCTCAGGAGCTCCCTGCGCTCGCCACAATGCTCTGTGTGCGAAGAAGCCGCTTCTTCGCCTCCGGGAGAATCGGCGAGCGGCAGCTTCCCAAAGGCGAAGATGCAAGCTGCAGCACACAGGCACAGTGTGGGCAGCCTTCAGACTTAGAGAAAACAGTACTTTACCACTCTCCTGCCTTTTCCATGGTTATTCTATTGGAAAAGAACGAGTTTTGGACAACTACCTTTCATTCTTGCCAAACTCTTTGCAGACCCCCGTGCAAGCTTTAGAACAAGATTTTGGATGTTTTCTTTCCTGGCAGAGTTTCTCCTTGCAAGATATGGTGGAAAAGCTTTTTGCTGAGTGTAGAGCGGCAAGACACGCAGAAGACGCAGATACGCAGCTCTCCGAAGCTAAGTGCCGGTCCCGGGCTTCTTTCGGCACAAACCGCTCTCAGGAGCTCCCTGCGCTCGCCACAATGCTCTGTGTGCGAAGAAGCCGCTTCTTCGCCTCCGGGAGAATCGGCGAGCGGCAGCTTCCCAAAGGCGAAGATGCAAGCTGCAGCACACAGGCACAGTGTGGGCAGCCTTCAGACTTAGAGAAAACAGTACTTTACCACTCTCCTGCCTTTTCCATGGTTATTCTATTGGAAAAGAACGAGTTTTGGACAACTACCTTTCATTCTTGCCAAACTCTTTGCAGACCCCCGTGCAAGCTTTAGAACAAGATTTTGGATGTTTTCTTTCCTGGCAGAGTTTCTCCTTGCAAGATATGGTGGAAAAGCTTTTTGCTGAGTGTAGAGCGGCAAGACACGCAGAAGACGCAGATACGCAGCTCTCCGAAGCTAAGTGCCGGTCCCGGGCTTCTTTCGGCACAAACCGCTCTCAGGAGCTCCCTGCGCTCGCCACAATGCTCTGTGTGCGAAGAAGCCGCTTCTTCGCCTCCGGGAGAATCGGCGAGCGGCAGCTTCCCAAAGGCGAAGATGCAAGCTGCAGCACACAGGCACAGTGTGGGCAGCCTTCAGACTTAGAGAAAACAGTACTTTACCACTCTCCTGCCTTTTCCATGGTTATTCTATTGGAAAAGAACGAGTTTTGGACAACTACCTTTCATTCTTGCCAAACTCTTTGCAGACCCCCGTGCAAGCTTTAGAACAAGATTTTGGATGTTTTCTTTCCTGGCAGAGTTTCTCCTTGCAAGATATGGTGGAAAAGCTTTTTGCTGAGTGTAGAGCGGCAAGACACGCAGAAGACGCAGATACGCAGCTCTCCGAAGCTAAGTGCCGGTGCCGGGCTTCTTTCGGCACAAACCGCTCTCAGGAGCTCCCTGCGCTCGCCACAATGCTCTGTGTGCGAAGAAGCCGCTTCTTCGCCTCCGGGAGAATCGGCGAGCGGCAGCTTCCCAAAGGCGAAGATGCAAGCTGCAGCACACAGGCACAGTGTGGGCAGCCTTCAGACTTCGAGAAAACAGTACTTTACCACTCTCCTGCCTTTTCCATGGTTATTCTATTGGAAAAGAACGAGTTTTGGACAACTACCTTTCATTCTTGCCAAACTCTTTGCAGACCCCCGTGCAAGCTTTAGAACAAGATTTTGGATGTTTTCTTTCCTGGCAGAGTTTCTCCTTGCAAGATATGGTGGAAAAGCTTTTTGCTGAGTGTAGAGCGGCAAGACACGCAGAAGACGCAGATACGCAGCTCTCCGAAGCTAAGTGCCGGTCCCGGGCTTCTTTCGGCACAAACCGCTCTCAGGAGCTCCCTGCGCTCGCCACAATGCTCTGTGTGCGAAGAAGCCGCTTCTTCGCCTCCGGGAGAATCGGCGAGCGGCAGCTTCCCAAAGGCGAAGATGCAAGCTGCAGCACGCAGGCACAGTGTGGGCAGCCTTCAGACTTAGAGAAAACAGTACTTTACCACTCTCCTGCCTTTTCCATGGTTATTCTATTGGAAAAGAACGAGTTTTGGACAACTACCTTTCATTCTTGCCAAACTCTTTGCAGACCCCCGTGCAAGCTTTAGAACAAGATTTTGGATGTTTTCTTTCCTGGCAGAGTTTCTCCTTGCAAGATATGGTGGAAAAGCTTTTTGCTGAGTGTAGAGCGGCAAGACACGCAGAAGACGCAGATACGCAGCTCTCCGAAGCTAAGTGCCGGTCCCGGGCTTCTTTCGGCACAAACCGCTCTCAGGAGCTCCCTGCGCTCGCCACAATGCTCTGTGTGCGAAGAAGCCGCTTCTTCGCCTCCGGGAGAATCGGCGAGCGGCAGCTTCCCAAAGGCGAAGATGCAAGCTGCAGCACGCAGGCACAGTGTGGGCAGCCTTCAGACTTAGAGAAAACAGTACTTTACCACTCTCCTGCCTTTTCCATGGTTATTCTATTGGAAAAGAACGAGTTTTGGACAACTACCTTTCATTCTTGCCAAACTCTTTGCAGACCCCCGTGCAAGCTTTAGAACAAGATTTTGGATGTTTTCTTTCCTGGCAGAGTTTCTCCTTGCAAGATATGGTGGAAAAGCTTTTTGCTGAGTGTAGAGCGGCAAGACACGCAGAAGACGCAGATACGCAGCTCTCCGAAGCTAAGTGCCGGTCCCGGGCTTCTTTCGGCACAAACCGCTCTCAGGAGCTCCCTGCGCTCGCCACAATGCTCTGTGTGCGAAGAAGCCGCTTCTTCGCCTCCGGGAGAATCGGCGAGCGGCAGCTTCCCAAAGGCGAAGATGCAAGCTGCAGCACGCAGGCACAGTGTGGGCAGCCTTCAGACTTCGAGAAAACAGTACTTTACCACTCTCCTGCCTTTTCCATGGTTATTCTATTGGAAAAGAACGAGTTTTGGACAACTACCTTTCATTCTTGCCAAACTCTTTGCAGACCCCCGTGCAAGCTTTAGAACAAGATTTTGGATGTTTTCTTTCCTGGCAGAGTTTCTCCTTGCAAGATATGGTGGAAAAGCTTTTTGCTGAGTGTAGAGCGGCAAGACACGCAGAAGACGCAGATACGCAGCTCTCCGAAGCTAAGTGCCGGTCCCGGGCTTCTTTCGGCACAAACCGCTCTCAGGAGCTCCCTGCGCTCGCCACAATGCTCTGTGTGCGAAGAAGCCGCTTCTTCGCCTCCGGGAGAATCGGCGAGCGGCAGCTTCCCAAAGGCGAAGATGCAAGCTGCAGCACGCAGGCACAGTGTGGGCAGCCTTCAAACTTAGAGAAAACAGTACTTTACCACTCTCCTGCCTTTTCCATGGTTATTCTATTGGAAAAGAACGAGTTTTGGACAACTACCTTTCATTCTTGCCAAACTCTTTGCAGACCCCCGTGCAAGCTTTAGAAGAAGATTTTGGATGTTTTCTTTCCTGGCAGAGTTTCTCCTTGCAAGATATGGTGGAAAAGCTTTTTGCTGAGTGTAGAGCGGCAAGACACGCAGAAGACGCAGATACGCAGCTCTCCGAAGCTAAGTGCCGGTCCCGGGCTTCTTTCGGCACAAACCGCTCTCAGGAGCTCCCTGCGCTCGCCACAATGCTCTGTGTGCGAAGAAGCCGCTTCTTCGCCTCCGGGAGAATCGGCGAGCGGCAGCTTCCCAAAGGCGAAGATGCAAGCTGCAGCACACAGGCACAGTGTGGGCAGCCTTCAGACTTCGAGAAAACAGTACTTTACCACTCTCCTGCCTTTTCCATGGTTATTCTATTGGAAAAGAACGAGTTTTGGACAACTACCTTTCATTCTTGCCAAACTCTTTGCAGACCCCCGTGCAAGCTTTAGAACAAGATTTTGGATGTTTTCTTTCCTGGCAGAGTTTCTCCTTGCAAGATATGGTGGAAAAGCTTTTTACTGAGTGTAGAGCGGCAAGACACGCAGAAGACGCAGATACGCAGCTCTCCGAAGCTAAGTGCCGGTCCCGGGCTTCTTTCGGCACAAACCGCTCTCAGGAGCTCCCTGCGCTCGCCACAATGCTCTGTGTGCGAAGAAGCCGCTTCTTCGCCTCCGGGAGAATCGGCGAGCGGCAGCTTCCCAAAGGCGAAGATGCAAGCTGCAGCACACAGGCACAGTGTGGGCAGCCTTCAGACTTAGAGAAAACAGTACTTTACCACTCTCCTGCCTTTTCCATGGTTATTCTATTGGAAAAGAACGAGTTTTGGACAACTACCTTTCATTCTTGCCAAACTCTTTGCAGACCCCCGTGCAAGCTTTAGAACAAGATTTTGGATGTTTTCTTTCCTGGCAGAGTTTCTCCTTGCAAGATATGGTGGAAAAGCTTTTTGCTGAGTGTAGAGCGGCAAGACACGCAGAAGACGCAGATACGCAGCTCTCCGAAGCTAAGTGCCGGTCCCGGGCTTCTTTCGGCACAAACCGCTCTCAGGAGCTCCCTGCGCTCGCCACAATGCTCTGTGTGCGAAGAAGCCGCTTCTTCGCCTCCGGGAGAATCGGCGAGCGGCAGCTTCCCAAAGGCGAAGATGCAAGCTGCAGCACACAGGCACAGTGTGGGCAGCCTTCAGACTTAGAGAAAACAGTACTTTACCACTCTCCTGCCTTTTCCATGGTTATTCTATTGGAAAAGAACGAGTTTTGGACAACTACCTTTCATTCTTGCCAAACTCTTTGCAGACCCCCGTGCAAGCTTTAGAAGAAGATTTTGGATGTTTTCTTTCCTGGCAGAGTTTCTCCTTGCAAGATATGGTGGAAAAGCTTTTTGCTGAGTGTAGAGCGGCAAGACACGCAGAAGACGCAGATACGCAGCTCTCCGAAGCTAAGTGCCGGTCCCGGGCTTCTTTCGGCACAAACCGCTCTCAGGAGCTCCCTGCGCTCGCCACAATGCTCTGTGTGCGAAGAAGCCGCTTCTTCGCCTCCGGGAGAATCGGCGAGCGGCAGCTTCCCAAAGGCGAAGATGCAAGCTGCAGCACACAGGCACAGTGTGGGCAGCCTTCAGACTTAGAGAAAACAGTACTTTACCACTCTCCTGCCTTTTCCATGGTTATTCTATTGGAAAAGAACGAGTTTTGGACAACTACCTTTCATTCTTGCCAAACTCTTTGCAGACCCCCGTGCAAGCTTTAGAACAAGATTTTGGATGTTTTCTTTCCTGGCAGAGTTTCTCCTTGCAAGATATGGTGGAAAAGCTTTTTACTGAGTGTAGAGCGGCAAGACACGCAGAAGACGCAGATACGCAGCTCTCCGAAGCTAAGTGCCGGTCCCGGGCTTCTTTCGGCACAAACCGCTCTCAGGAGCTCCCTGCGCTCGCCACAATGCTCTGTGTGCGAAGAAGCCGCTTCTTCGCCTCCGGGAGAATCGGCGAGCGGCAGCTTCCCAAAGGCGAAGATGCAAGCTGCAGCACACAGGCACAGTGTGGGCAGCCTTCAGACTTAGAGAAAACAGTACTTTACCACTCTCCTGCCTTTTCCATGGTTATTCTATT
>NW_027099161.1:0-33490 GCF_037042795.1 Molothrus aeneus | reverse complement strand
GGTGGAAAAGCTTTTTGCTGAGTGTAGAGCGGCACAGACACGCAGAAGACGCAGATACGCAGCTCTCCGAAGCTAAGTGCCGGTCCCGGGCTTCTTTCGGCACAAACCGCTCTCAGGAGCTCCCTGCGCTCGCCACAATGCTCTGTGTGCGAAGAAGCCGCTTCTTCGCCTCCGGGAGAATCGGCGAGCGGCAGCTTCCCAAAGGCGAAGATGCAAGCTGCAGCACACAGGCACAGTGTGGGCAGCCTTCAGACTTCGAGAAAACAGTACTTTACCACTCTCCTGCCTTTTCCATGGTTATTCTATTGGAAAAGAACGAGTTTTGGACAACTACCTTTCATTCTTGCCAAACTCTTTGCAGACCCCCGTGCAAGCTTTAGAACAAGATTTTGGATGTTTTCTTTCCTGGCAGAGTTTCTCCTTGCAAGATATGGTGGAAAAGCTTTTTGCTGAGTGTAGAGCGGCAAGACACGCAGAAGACGCAGATACGCAGCTCTCCGAAGCTAAGTGCCGGTCCCGGGCTTCTTTCGGCACAAACCGCTCTCAGGAGCTCCCTGCGCTCGCCACAATGCTCTGTGTGCGAAGAAGCCGCTTCTTCGCCTCCGGGAGAATCGGCGAGCGGCAGCTTCCCAAAGGCGAAGATGCAAGCTGCAGCACACAGGCACAGTGTGGGCAGCCTTCAAACTTAGAGAAAACAGTACTTTACCACTCTCCTGCCTTTTCCATGGTTATTCTATTGGAAAAGAACGAGTTTTGGACAACTACCTTTCATTCTTGCCAAACTCTTTGCAGACCCCCGTGCAAGCTTTAGAACAAGATTTTGGATGTTTTCTTTCCTGGCAGAGTTTCTCCTTGCAAGATATGGTGGAAAAGCTTTTTGCTGAGTGTAGAGCGGCAAGACACGCAGAAGACGCAGATACGCAGCTCTCCGAAGCTAAGTGCCGGTCCCGGGCTTCTTTCGGCACAAACCGCTCTCAGGAGCTCCCTGCGCTCGCCACAATGCTCTGTGTGCGAAGAAGCCGCTTCTTCGCCTCCGGGAGAATCGGCGAGCGGCAGCTTCCCAAAGGCGAAGATGCAAGCTGCAGCACACAGGCACAGTGTGGGCAGCCTTCAGACTTTGAGAAAACAGTACTTTACCACTCTCCTGCCTTTTCCATGGTTATTCTATTGGAAAAGAACCGAGTTTTGGACAACTACCTTTCATTCTTGCCAAACTCTTTGCAGACACCCGTGCAAGCTTTAGAAGAAGATTTTGGATGTTTTCTTTCCTGGCAGAGTTTCTCCTTGCAAGATATGGTGGAAAAGCTTTTTGCTGAGTGTAGAGCGGCAAGACACGCAGAAGACGCAGATACGCAGCTCTCCGAAGCTAAGTGCCGGTCCCGGGCTTCTTTCGGCACAAACCGCTCTCAGGAGCTCCTGCGCTCGCCACAATGCTCTGTGTGCGAAGAAGCCGCTTCTTCGCCTCCTGGAGAATCGGCGAGCGGCAGCTTCCCAAAGGCGAAGATGCAAGCTGCAGCACACAGGCACAGTGTGGGCAGCCTTCAAACTTAGAGAAAACAGTACTTTACCACTCTCCTGCCTTTTCCATGGTTATTCTATTGGAAAAGAACGAGTTTTGGACAACTACCTTTCATTCTTGCCAACTCTTTGCAGACCCCCGTGCAAGCTTTAGAACAAGATTTTGGATGTTTTCTTTCCTGGCAGAGTTTCTCCTTGCAAGATATGGTGGAAAAGCTTTTTGCTGAGTGTAGAGCGGCAAGACACGCAGAAGACGCAGATACGCAGCTCTCCGAAGCTAAGTGCCGGTCCCGGGCTTCTTTCGGCACAAACCGCTCTCAGGAGCTCCCTGCGCTCGCCACAATGCTCTGTGTGCGAAGAAGCCGCTTCTTCGCCTCCGGGAGAATCGGCGAGCGGCAGCTTCCCCAAAGGCGAAGATGCAAGCTGCAGCACACAGGCACAGTGTGGGCAGCCTTCAGACTTAGAGAAAACAGTACTTTACCACTCTCCTGCCTTTTCCATGGTTATTCTATTGGAAAAGAACGAGTTTTGGACAACTACCTTTCATTCTTGCCAAACTCTTTGCAGACCCCCGTGCAAGCTTTAGAACAAGATTTTGGATGTTTTCTTTCCTGGCAGAGTTTCTCCTTGCAAGATATGGTGGAAAGCTTTTTGCTGAGTGTAGAGCGGCAAGACACGCAGAAGACGCAGATACGCAGCTCTCCGAAGCTAAGTGCCGGTCCCGGGCTTCTTTCGGCACAAACCGCTCTCAGGAGCTCCCTGCGCTCGCCACAATGCTCTGTGTGCGAAGAAGCCGCTTCTTCGCCTCCGGGAGAATCGGCGAGCGGCAGCTTCCCAAAGGCGAAGATGCAAGCTGCAGCACGCAGGCACAGTGTGGGCAGCCTTCAGACTTAGAGAAAACAGTACTTTACCACTCTCCTGCCTTTTCCATGGTTATTCTATTGGAAAAGAACGAGTTTTGGACAACTACCTTTCATTCTTGCCAAACGCTTTGCAGACCCCCTTGCAAGCTTTAGAACAAGATTTTGGATGTTTTCTTTCCTGGCAGAGTTTCTCCTTGCAAGATATGGTGGAAAAGCTTTTTGCTGAGTGTAGAGCGGCAAGACACGCAGAAGACGCAGATACGCAGCTCTCCGAAGCTAAGTGCCGGTCCCGGGCTTCTTTCGGCACAAACCGCTCTCAGGAGCTCCCTGCGCTCGCCACAATGCTCTGTGTGCGAAGAAGCCGCTTCTTCGCCTCAGGGAGAATCGGCGAGCGGCAGCTTCCCAAAGGCGAAGATGCAAGCTGCAGCACACAGGCACAGTGTGGGCAGCATTCAGACTTAGAGAAAACAGTACTTTACCACTCTCCTGCCTTTTCCATGGTTATTCTATTGGAAAAGAACGAGTTTTGGACAACTACCTTTCATTCTTGCCAAACTCTTTGCAGACCCCCGTGCAAGCTTTAGAACAAGATTTTGGATGTTTTCTTTCCTGGCAGAGTTTCTCCTTGCAAGATATGGTGGAAAAGCTTTTTGCTGAGTGTAGAGCGGCAAGACACGCAGAAGACGCAGATACGCAGCTCTCCGAAGCTAAGTGCCGGTCCCGGGCTTCTTTCGGCACAAACCGCTCTCAGGAGCTCCCTGCGCTCGCCACAATGCTCTGTGTGCGAAGAAGCCGCTTCTTCGCCTCCGGGAGAATCGGCGAGCGGCAGCTTCCCAAAGGCGAAGATGCAAGCTGCAGCACACAGGCACAGTGTGGGCAGCCTTCAGACTTAGAGAAAACAGTACTTTACCACTCTCCTGCCTTTTCCATGGTTATTCTATTGGAAAAGAACGAGTTTTGGACAACTACCTTTCATTCTTGCCAAACTCTTTGCAGACCCCCGTGCAAGCTTTAGAACAAGATTTTGGATGTTTTCTTTCCTGGCAGAGTTTCTCCTTGCAAGATATGGTGGAAAAGCTTTTTGCTGAGTGTAGAGCGGCAAGACACGCAGAAGACGCAGATACGCAGCTCTCCGAAGCTAAGTGCCGGTCCCGGGCTTCTTTCGGCACAAACCGCTCTCAGGAGCTCCCTGCGCTCGCCACAATGCTCTGTGTGCGAAGAAGCCGCTTCTTCGCCTCCGGGAGAATCGGCGAGCGGCAGCTTCCCAAAGGCGAAGATGCAAGCTGCAGCACACAGGCACAGTGTGGGCAGCCTTCAGACTTTGAGAAAACAGTACTTTACCACTCTCCTGCCTTTTCCATGGTTATTCTATTGGAAAAGAACGAGTTTTGGACAACTACCTTTCATTCTTGCCAAACTCTTTGCAGACACCCGTGCAAGCTTTAGAAGAAGATTTTGGATGTTTTCTTTCCTGGCAGAGTTTCTCCTTGCAAGATATGGTGGAAAAGCTTTTTGCTGAGTGTAGAGCGGCAAGACACGCAGAAGACGCAGATACGCAGCTCTCCGAAGCTAAGTGCCGGTCCCGGGCTTCTTTCGGCACAAACCGCTCTCAGGAGCTCCCTGCGCTCGCCACAATGCTCTGTGTGCGAAGAAGCCGCTTCTTCGCCTCCTGGGAGAATCGGCGAGCGGCAGCTTCCCAAAGGCGAAGATGCAAGCTGCAGCACACAGGCACAGTGTGGGCAGCCTTCAAACTTAGAGAAAACAGTACTTTACCACTCTCCTGCCTTTTCCATGGTTATTCTATTGGAAAAGAACGAGTTTTGGACAACTACCTTTCATTCTTGCCAAACTCTTTGCAGACCCCCGTGCAAGCTTTAGAACAAGATTTTGGATGTTTCTTTCCTGGCAGAGTTTCTCCTTGCAAGATATGGTGGAAAAGCTTTTTGCTGAGTGTAGAGCGGCAAGACACGCAGAAGACGCAGATACGCAGCTCTCCGAAGCTAAGTGCCGGTCCCGGGCTTCTTTCGGCACAAACCGCTCTCAGGAGCTCCCTGCGCTCGCCACAATGCTCTGTGTGCGAAGAAGCCGCTTCTTCGCCTCCGGGAGAATCGGCGAGCGGCAGCTTCCCAAAGGCGAAGATGCAAGCTGCAGCACACAGGCACAGTGTGGGCAGCCTTCAGACTTCGAGAAAACAGTACTTTACCACTCTCCTGCCTTTTCCATGGTTATTCTATTGGAAAAGAACGAGTTTTGGACAACTACCTTTCATTCTTGCCAAACTCTTTGCAGACCCCCGTGCAAGCTTTAGAACAAGATTTTGGATGTTTTCTTTCCTGGCAGAGTTTCTCCTTGCAAGATATGGTGGAAAAGCTTTTTGCTGAGTGTAGAGCGGCAAGACACGCAGAAGACGCAGATACGCAGCTCTCCGAAGCTAAGTGCCGGTCCCGGGCTTCTTTCGGCACAAACCGCTCTCAGGAGCTCCCTGCGCTCGCCACAATGCTCTGTGTGCGAAGAAGCCGCTTCTTCGCCTCCTGGAGAATCGGCGAGCGGCAGCTTCCCAAAGGCGAAGATGCAAGCTGCAGCACACAGGCACAGTGTGGGCAGCCTTCAAACTTAGAGAAAACAGTACTTTACCACTCTCCTGCCTTTTCCATGGTTATTCTATTGGAAAAGAACGAGTTTTGGACAACTACCTTTCATTCTTGCCAAACTCTTTGCAGACCCCCGTGCAAGCTTTAGAACAAGATTTTGGATGTTTTCTTTCCTGGCAGAGTTTCTCCTTGCAAGATATGGTGGAAAAGCTTTTTGCTGAGTGTAGAGCGGCAAGACACGCAGAAGACGCAGATACGCAGCTCTCCGAAGCTAAGTGCCGGTCCCGGGCTTCTTTCGGCACAAACCGCTCTCAGGAGCTCCCTGCGCTCGCCACAATGCTCTGTGTGCGAAGAAGCCGCTTCTTCGCCTCCGGGAGAATCGGCGAGCGGCAGCTTCCCAAAGGCGAAGATGCAAGCTGCAGCACACAGGCACAGTGTGGGCAGCCTTCAGACTTTGAGAAAACAGTACTTTACCACTCTCCTGCCTTTTCCATGGTTATTCTATTGGAAAAGAACGAGTTTTGGACAACTACCTTTCATTCTTGCCAAACTCTTTGCAGACACCCGTGCAAGCTTTAGAAGAAGATTTTGGATGTTTTCTTTCCTGGCAGAGTTTCTCCTTGCAAGATATGGTGGAAAAGCTTTTTGCTGAGTGTAGAGCGGCAAGACACGCAGAAGACGCAGATACGCAGCTCTCCGAAGCTAAGTGCCGGTCCCGGGCTTCTTTCGGCACAAACCGCTCTCAGGAGCTCCCTGCGCTCGCCACAATGCTCTGTGTGCGAAGAAGCCGCTTCTTCGCCTCCTGGAGAATCGGCGAGCGGCAGCTTCCCAAAGGCGAAGATGCAAGCTGCAGCACACAGGCACAGTGTGGGCAGCCTTCAAACTTAGAGAAAACAGTACTTTACCACTCTCCTGCCTTTTCCATGGTTATTCTATTGGAAAAGAACGAGTTTTGGACAACTACCTTTCATTCTTGCCAAACTCTTTGCAGACCCCCGTGCAAGCTTTAGAACAAGATTTTGGATGTTTTCTTTCCTGGCAGAGTTTCTCCTTGCAAGATATGGTGGAAAAGCTTTTTGCTGAGTGTAGAGCGGCAAGACACGCAGAAGACGCAGATACGCAGCTCTCCGAAGCTAAGTGCCGGTCCCGGGCTTCTTTCGGCACAAACCGCTCTCAGGAGCTCCCTGCGCTCGCCACAATGCTCTGTGTGCGAAGAAGCCGCTTCTTCGCCTCCGGGAGAATCGGCGAGCGGCAGCTTCCCAAAGGCGAAGATGCAAGCTGCAGCACACAGGCACAGTGTGGGCAGCCTTCAGACTTAGAGAAAACAGTACTTTACCACTCTCCTGCCTTTTCCATGGTTATTCTATTGGAAAAGAACGAGTTTTGGACAACTACCTTTCATTCTTGCCAAACTCTTTGCAGACCCCCGTGCAAGCTTTAGAACAAGATTTTGGATGTTTTCTTTCCTGGCAGAGTTTCTCCTTGCAAGATATGGTGGAAAAGCTTTTTGCTGAGTGTAGAGCGGCAAGACACGCAGAAGACGCAGATACGCAGCTCTCCGAAGCTAAGTGCCGGTCCCGGGCTTCTTTCGGCACAAACCGCTCTCAGGAGCTCCCTGCGCTCGCCACAATGCTCTGTGTGCGAAGAAGCCGCTTCTTCGCCTCCGGGAGAATCGGCGAGCGGCAGCTTCCCAAAGGCGAAGATGCAAGCTGCAGCACGCAGGCACAGTGTGGGCAGCCTTCAGACTTAGAGAAAACAGTACTTTACCACTCTCCTGCCTTTTCCATGGTTATTCTATTGGAAAAGAACGAGTTTTGGACAACTACCTTTCATTCTTGCCAAACGCTTTGCAGACCCCCTTGCAAGCTTTAGAACAAGATTTTGGATGTTTTCTTTCCTGGCAGAGTTTCTCCTTGCAAGATATGGTGGAAAAGCTTTTTGCTGAGTGTAGAGCGGCAAGACACGCAGAAGACGCAGATACGCAGCTCTCCGAAGCTAAGTGCCGGTCCCGGGCTTCTTTCGGCACAAACCGCTCTCAGGAGCTCCCTGCGCTCGCCACAATGCTCTGTGTGCGAAGAAGCCGCTTCTTCGCCTCCGGGAGAATCGGCGAGCGGCAGCTTCCCAAAGGCGAAGATGCAAGCTGCAGCACACAGGCACAGTGTGGGCAGCATTCAGACTTAGAGAAAACAGTACTTTACCACTCTCCTGCCTTTTCCATGGTTATTCTATTGGAAAAGAACGAGTTTTGGACAACTACCTTTCATTCTTGCCAAACTCTTTGCAGACCCCCGTGCAAGCTTTAGAACAAGATTTTGGATGTTTTCTTTCCTGGCAGAGTTTCTCCTTGCAAGATATGGTGGAAAAGCTTTTTGCTGAGTGTAGAGCGGCAAGACACGCAGAAGACGCAGATACGCAGCTCTCCGAAGCTAAGTGCCGGTCCCGGGCTTCTTTCGGCACAAACCGCTCTCAGGAGCTCCCTGCGCTCGCCACAATGCTCTGTGTGCGAAGAAGCCGCTTCTTCGCCTCCGGGAGAATCGGCGAGCGGCAGCTTCCCAAAGGCGAAGATGCAAGCTGCAGCACACAGGCACAGTGTGGGCAGCCTTCAGACTTTGAGAAAACAGTACTTTACCACTCTCCTGCCTTTTCCATGGTTATTCTATTGGAAAAGAACGAGTTTTGGACAACTACCTTTCATTCTTGCCAAACTCTTTGCAGACCCCCGTGCAAGCTTTAGAACAAGATTTTGGATGTTTTCTTTCCTGGCAGAGTTTCTCCTTGCAAGATATGGTGGAAAAGCTTTTTGCTGAGTGTAGAGCGGCAAGACACGCAGAAGACGCAGATACGCAGCTCTCCGAAGCTAAGTGCCGGTCCCGGGCTTCTTTCGGCACAAACCGCTCTCAGGAGCTCCCTGCGCTCGCCACAATGCTCTGTGTGCGAAGAAGCCGCTTCTTCGCCTCCGGGAGAATCGGCGAGCGGCAGCTTCCCAAAGGCGAAGATGCAAGCTGCAGCACACAGGCACAGTGTGGGCAGCCTTCAGACTTTGAGAAAACAGTACTTTACCACTCTCCTGCCTTTTCCATGGTTATTCTATTGGAAAAGAACGAGTTTTGGACAACTACCTTTCATTCTTGCCAAACTCTTTGCAGACACCCGTGCAAGCTTTAGAAGAAGATTTTGGATGTTTTCTTTCCTGGCAGAGTTTCTCCTTGCAAGATATGGTGGAAAAGCTTTTTGCTGAGTGTAGAGCGGCAAGACACGCAGAAGACGCAGATACGCAGCTCTCCGAAGCTAAGTGCCGGTCCCGGGCTTCTTTCGGCACAAACCGCTCTCAGGAGCTCCCTGCGCTCGCCACAATGCTCTGTGTGCGAAGAAGCCGCTTCTTCGCCTCCTGGAGAATCGGCGAGCGGCAGCTTCCCAAAGGCGAAGATGCAAGCTGCAGCACACAGGCACAGTGTGGGCAGCCTTCAAACTTAGAGAAAACAGTACTTTACCACTCTCCTGCCTTTTCCATGGTTATTCTATTGGAAAAGAACGAGTTTTGGACAACTACCTTTCATTCTTGCCAAACTCTTTGCAGACCCCCGTGCAAGCTTTAGAACAAGATTTTGGATGTTTTCTTTCCTGGCAGAGTTTCTCCTTGCAAGATATGGTGGAAAAGCTTTTTGCTGAGTGTAGAGCGGCAAGACACGCAGAAGACGCAGATACGCAGCTCTCCGAAGCTAAGTGCCGGTCCCGGGCTTCTTTCGGCACAAACCGCTCTCAGGAGCTCCCTGCGCTCGCCACAATGCTCTGTGTGCGAAGAAGCCGCTTCTTCGCCTCCGGGAGAATCGGCGAGCGGCAGCTTCCCAAAGGCGAAGATGCAAGCTGCAGCACACAGGCACAGTGTGGGCAGCCTTCAGACTTCGAGAAAACAGTACTTTACCACTCTCCTGCCTTTTCCATGGTTATTCTATTGGAAAAGAACGAGTTTTGGACAACTACCTTTCATTCTTGCCAAACTCTTTGCAGACCCCCGTGCAAGCTTTAGAACAAGATTTTGGATGTTTTCTTTCCTGGCAGAGTTTCTCCTTGCAAGATATGGTGGAAAAGCTTTTTGCTGAGTGTAGAGCGGCAAGACACGCAGAAGACGCAGATACGCAGCTCTCCGAAGCTAAGTGCCGGTCCCGGGCTTCTTTCGGCACAAACCGCTCTCAGGAGCTCCCTGCGCTCGCCACAATGCTCTGTGTGCGAAGAAGCCGCTTCTTCGCCTCCGGGAGAATCGGCGAGCGGCAGCTTCCCAAAGGCGAAGATGCAAGCTGCAGCACGCAGGCACAGTGTGGGCAGCCTTCAGACTTAGAGAAAACAGTACTTTACCACTCTCCTGCCTTTTCCATGGTTATTCTATTGGAAAAGAACGAGTTTTGGACAACTACCTTTCATTCTTGCCAAACGCTTTGCAGACCCCCTTGCAAGCTTTAGAACAAGATTTTGGATGTTTTCTTTCCTGGCAGAGTTTCTCCTTGCAAGATATGGTGGAAAAGCTTTTTGCTGAGTGTAGAGCGGCAAGACACGCAGAAGACGCAGATACGCAGCTCTCCGAAGCTAAGTGCCGGTCCCGGGCTTCTTTCGGCACAAACCGCTCTCAGGAGCTCCCTGCGCTCGCCACAATGCTCTGTGTGCGAAGAAGCCGCTTCTTCGCCTCCGGGAGAATCGGCGAGCGGCAGCTTCCCAAAGGCGAAGATGCAAGCTGCAGCACACAGGCACAGTGTGGGCAGCATTCAGACTTAGAGAAAACAGTACTTTACCACTCTCCTGCCTTTTCCATGGTTATTCTATTGGAAAAGAACGAGTTTTGGACAACTACCTTTCATTCTTGCCAAACTCTTTGCAGACCCCCGTGCAAGCTTTAGAACAAGATTTTGGATGTTTTCTTTCCTGGCAGAGTTTCTCCTTGCAAGATATGGTGGAAAAGCTTTTTGCTGAGTGTAGAGCGGCAAGACACGCAGAAGACGCAGATACGCAGCTCTCCGAAGCTAAGTGCCGGTCCCGGGCTTCTTTCGGCACAAACCGCTCTCAGGAGCTCCCTGCGCTCGCCACAATGCTCTGTGTGCGAAGAAGCCGCTTCTTCGCCTCCGGGAGAATCGGCGAGCGGCAGCTTCCCAAAGGCGAAGATGCAAGCTGCAGCACACAGGCACAGTGTGGGCAGCATTCAGACTTAGAGAAAACAGTACTTTACCACTCTCCTGCCTTTTCCATGGTTATTCTATTGGAAAAGAACGAGTTTTGGACAACTACCTTTCATTCTTGCCAAACTCTTTGCAGACCCCCGTGCAAGCTTTAGAACAAGATTTTGGATGTTTTCTTTCCTGGCAGAGTTTCTCCTTGCAAGATATGGTGGAAAAGCTTTTTGCTGAGTGTAGAGCGGCAAGACACGCAGAAGACGCAGATACGCAGCTCTCCGAAGCTAAGTGCCGGTCCCGGGCTTCTTTCGGCACAAACCGCTCTCAGGAGCTCCCTGCGCTCGCCACAATGCTCTGTGTGCGAAGAAGCCGCTTCTTTGCCTCCGGGAGAATCGGCGAGCGGCAGCTTCCCAAAGGCGAAGATGCAAGCTGCAGCACGCAGGCACAGTGTGGGCAGCCTTCAGACTTAGAGAAAACAGTACTTTACCACTCTCCTGCCTTTTCCATGGTTATTCTATTGGAAAAGAACGAGTTTTGGACAACTACCTTTCATTCTTGCCAAACTCTTTGCAGACCCCCGTGCAAGCTTTAGAACAAGATTTTGGATGTTTTCTTTCCTGGCAGAGTTTCTCCTTGCAAGATATGGTGGAAAAGCTTTTTGCTGAGTGTAGAGCGGCAAGACACGCAGAAGACGCAGATACGCAGCTCTCCGAAGCTAAGTGCCGGTCCCGGGCTTCTTTCGGCACAAACCGCTCTCAGGAGCTCCCTGCCCTCGCCACAATGCTCTGTGTGCGAAGAAGCCGCTTCTTCGCCTCCGGGAGAATCGGCGAGCGGCAGCTTCCCAAAGGCGAAGATGCAAGCTGCAGCACACAGGCACAGTGTGGGCAGCCTTCAAACTTAGAGAAAACAGTACTTTACCACTCTCCTGCCTTTTCCATGGTTATTCTATTGGAAAAGAACGAGTTTTGGACAACTACCTTTCATTCTTGCCAAACTCTTTGCAGACCCCCGTGCAAGCTTTAGAACAAGATTTTGGATGTTTTCTTTCCTGGCAGAGTTTCTCCTTGCAAGATATGGTGGAAAAGCTTTTTACTGAGTGTAGAGCGGCAAGACACGCAGAAGACGCAGATACGCAGCTCTCCGAAGCTAAGTGCCGGTCCCGGGCTTCTTTCGGCACAAACCGCTCTCAGGAGCTCCCTGCGCTCGCCACAATGCTCTGTGTGCGAAGAAGCCGCTTCTTCGCCTCCGGGAGAATCGGCGAGCGGCAGCTTCCCAAAGGCGAAGATGCAAGCTGCAGCACACAGGCACAGTGTGGGCAGCCTTCAGACTTAGAGAAAACAGTACTTTACCACTCTCCTGCCTTTTCCATGGTTATTCTATTGGAAAAGAACGAGTTTTGGACAACTACCTTTCATTCTTGCCAAACTCTTTGCACACCCCCGTGCAAGCTTTAGAAGAAGATTTTGGATGTTTTCTTTCCTGGCAGAGTTTCTCCTTGCAAGATATGGTGGAAAAGCTTTTTGCTGAGTGTAGAGCGGCAAGACACGCAGAAGACGCAGATACGCAGCTCTCCGAAGCTAAGTGCCGGTCCCGGGCTTCTTTCGGCACAAACCGCTCTCAGGAGCTCCCTGCGCTCGCCACAATGCTCTGTGTGCGAAGAAGCCGCTTCTTCGCCTCCGGGAGAATCGGCGAGCGGCAGCTTCCCAAAGGCGAAGATGCAAGCTGCAGCACACAGGCACAGTGTGGGCAGCCTTCAGACTTAGAGAAAACAGTACTTTACCACTCTCCTGCCTTTTCCATGGTTATTCTATTGGAAAAGAACGAGTTTTGGACAACTACCTTTCATTCTTGCCAAACTCTTTGCAGACCCCCGTGCAAGCTTTAGAAGAAGATTTTGGATGTTTTCTTTCCTGGCAGAGTTTCTCCTTGCAAGATATGGTGGAAAAGCTTTTTGCTGAGTGTAGAGCGGCAAGACACGCAGAAGACGCAGATACGCAGCTCTCCGAAGCTAAGTGCCGGTCCCGGGCTTCTTTCGGCACAAACCGCTCTCAGGAGCTCCCTGCGCTCGCCACAATGCTCTGTGTGCGAAGAAGCCGCTTCTTCGCCTCCGGGAGAATCGGCGAGCGGCAGCTTCCCAAAGGCGAAGATGCAAGCTGCAGCACGCAGGCACAGTGTGGGCAGCCTTCAGACTTAGAGAAAACAGTACTTTACCACTCTCCTGCCTTTTCCATGGTTATTCTATTGGAAAAGAACGAGTTTTGGACAACTACCTTTCATTCTTGCCAAACTCTTTGCAGACCCCCGTGCAAGCTTTAGAACAAGATTTTGGATGTTTTCTTTCCTGGCAGAGTTTCTCCTTGCAAGATATGGTGGAAAAGCTTTTTGCTGAGTGTAGAGCGGCAAGACACGCAGAAGACGCAGATACGCAGCTCTCCGAAGCTAAGTGCCGGTCCCGGGCTTCTTTCGGCACAAACCGCTCTCAGGAGCTCCCTGCGCTCGCCACAATGCTCTGTGTGCGAAGAAGCCGCTTCTTCGCCTCCTGGAGAATCGGCGAGCGGCAGCTTCCCAAAGGCGAAGATGCAAGCTGCAGCACACAGGCACAGTGTGGGCAGCCTTCAAACTTAGAGAAAACAGTACTTTACCACTCTCCTGCCTTTTCCATGGTTATTCTATTGGAAAAGAACGAGTTTTGGACAACTACCTTTCATTCTTGCCAAACTCTTTGCAGACCCCCGTGCAAGCTTTAGAACAAGATTTTGGATGTTTTCTTTCCTGGCAGAGTTTCTCCTTGCAAGATATGGTGGAAAAGCTTTTTGCTGAGTGTAGAGCGGCAAGACACGCAGAAGACGCAGATACGCAGCTCTCCGAAGCTAAGTGCCGGTCCCGGGCTTCTTTCGGCACAAACCGCTCTCAGGAGCTCCCTGCGCTCGCCACAATGCTCTGTGTGCGAAGAAGCCGCTTCTTCGCCTCCGGGAGAATCGGCGAGCGGCAGCTTCCCAAAGGCGAAGATGCAAGCTGCAGCACACAGGCACAGTGTGGGCAGCCTTCAGACTTCGAGAAAACAGTACTTTACCACTCTCCTGCCTTTTCCATGGTTATTCTATTGGAAAAGAACGAGTTTTGGACAACTACCTTTCATTCTTGCCAAACTCTTTGCAGACCCCCGTGCAAGCTTTAGAACAAGATTTTGGATGTTTTCTTTCCTGGCAGAGTTTCTCCTTGCAAGATATGGTGGAAAAGCTTTTTGCTGAGTGTAGAGCGGCAAGACACGCAGAAGACGCAGATACGCAGCTCTCCGAAGCTAAGTGCCGGTCCCGGGCTTCTTTCGGCACAAACCGCTCTCAGGAGCTCCCTGCGCTCGCCACAATGCTCTGTGTGCGAAGAAGCCGCTTCTTTGCCTCCGGGAGAATCGGCGAGCGGCAGCTTCCCAAAGGCGAAGATGCAAGCTGCAGCACGCAGGCACAGTGTGGGCAGCCTTCAGACTTAGAGAAAACAGTACTTTACCACTCTCCTGCCTTTTCCATGGTTATTCTATTGGAAAAGAACGAGTTTTGGACAACTACCTTTCATTCTTGCCAAACTCTTTGCAGACCCCCGTGCAAGCTTTAGAAGAAGATTTTGGATGTTTTCTTTCCTGGCAGAGTTTCTCCTTGCAAGATATGGTGGAAAAGCTTTTTGCTGAGTGTAGAGCGGCAAGACACGCAGAAGACGCAGATACGCAGCTCTCCGAAGCTAAGTGCCGGTCCCGGGCTTCTTTCGGCACAAACCGCTCTCAGGAGCTCCCTGCCCTCGCCACAATGCTCTGTGTGCGAAGAAGCCGCTTCTTCGCCTCCAGGAGAATCGGCGAGCGGCAGCTTCCCAAAGGCGAAGATGCAAGCTGCAGCACACAGGCACAGTGTGGGCAGCCTTCAAACTTAGAGAAAACAGTACTTTACCACTCTCCTGCCTTTTCCATGGTTATTCTATTGGAAAAGAACGAGTTTTGGACAACTACCTTTCATTCTTGCCAAACTCTTTGCAGACCCCCGTGCAAGCTTTAGAACAAGATTTTGGATGTTTTCTTTCCTGGCAGAGTTTCTCCTTGCAAGATATGGTGGAAAAGCTTTTTACTGAGTGTAGAGCGGCAAGACACGCAGAAGACGCAGATACGCAGCTCTCCGAAGCTAAGTGCCGGTCCCGGGCTTCTTTCGGCACAAACCGCTCTCAGGAGCTCCCTGCGCTCGCCACAATGCTCTGTGTGCGAAGAAGCCGCTTCTTCGCCTCCGGGAGAATCGGCGAGCGGCAGCTTCCCAAAGGCGAAGATGCAAGCTGCAGCACACAGGCACAGTGTGGGCAGCCTTCAGACTTAGAGAAAACAGTACTTTACCACTCTCCTGCCTTTTCCATGGTTATTCTATTGGAAAAGAACGAGTTTTGGACAACTACCTTTCATTCTTGCCAAACTCTTTGCAGACCCCCGTGCAAGCTTTAGAACAAGATTTTGGATGTTTTCTTTCCTGGCAGAGTTTCTCCTTGCAAGATATGGTGGAAAAGCTTTTTGCTGAGTGTAGAGCGGCAAGACACGCAGAAGACGCAGATACGCAGCTCTCCGAAGCTAAGTGCCGGTCCCGGGCTTCTTTCGGCACAAACCGCTCTCAGGAGCTCCCTGCGCTCGCCACAATGCTCTGTGTGCGAAGAAGCCGCTTCTTCGCCTCCGGGAGAATCGGCGAGCGGCAGCTTCCCAAAGGCGAAGATGCAAGCTGCAGCACACAGGCACAGTGTGGGCAGCCTTCAGACTTAGAGAAAACAGTACTTTACCACTCTCCTGCCTTTTCCATGGTTATTCTATTGGAAAAGAACGAGTTTTGGACAACTACCTTTCATTCTTGCCAAACTCTTTGCAGACCCCCGTGCAAGCTTTAGAACAAGATTTTGGATGTTTTCTTTCCTGGCAGAGTTTCTCCTTGCAAGATATGGTGGAAAAGCTTTTTGCTGAGTGTAGAGCGGCAAGACACGCAGAAGACGCAGATACGCAGCTCTCCGAAGCTAAGTGCCGGTCCCGGGCTTCTTTCGGCACAAACCGCTCTCAGGAGCTCCCTGCGCTCGCCACAATGCTCTGTGTGCGAAGAAGCCGCTTCTTTGCCTCCGGGAGAATCGGCGAGCGGCAGCTTCCCAAAGGCGAAGATGCAAGCTGCAGCACGCAGGCACAGTGTGGGCAGCCTTCAGACTTAGAGAAAACAGTACTTTACCACTCTCCTGCCTTTTCCATGGTTATTCTATTGGAAAAGAACGAGTTTTGGACAACTACCTTTCATTCTTGCCAAACTCTTTGCAGACCCCCGTGCAAGCTTTAGAACAAGATTTTGGATGTTTTCTTTCCTGGCAGAGTTTCTCCTTGCAAGATATGGTGGAAAAGCTTTTTGCTGAGTGTAGAGCGGCAAGACACGCAGAAGACGCAGATACGCAGCTCTCCGAAGCTAAGTGCCGGTCCCGGGCTTCTTTCGGCACAAACCGCTCTCAGGAGCTCCCTGCGCTCGCCACAATGCTCTGTGTGCGAAGAAGCCGCTTCTTCGCCTCCTGGAGAATCGGCGAGCGGCAGCTTCCCAAAGGCGAAGATGCAAGCTGCAGCACACAGGCACAGTGTGGGCAGCCTTCAGACTTAGAGAAAACAGTACTTTACCACTCTCCTGCCTTTTCCATGGTTATTCTATTGGAAAAGAACGAGTTTTGGACAACTACCTTTCATTCTTGCCAAACTCTTTGCAGACCCCCGTGCAAGCTTTAGAACAAGATTTTGGATGTTTTCTTTCCTGGCAGAGTTTCTCCTTGCAAGATATGGTGGAAAAGCTTTTTGCTGAGTGTAGAGCGGCAAGACACGCAGAAGACGCAGATACGCAGCTCTCCGAAGCTAAGTGCCGGTCCCGGGCTTCTTTCGGCACAAACCGCTCTCAGGAGCTCCCTGCGCTCGCCACAATGCTCTGTGTGCGAAGAAGCCGCTTCTTCGCCTGCGGGAGAATCGGCGAGCGGCAGCTTCCCAAAGGCGAAGATGCAAGCTGCAGCACACAGGCACAGTGTGGGCAGCCTTCAGACTTAGAGAAAACAGTACTTTACCACTCTCCTGCCTTTTCCATGGTTATTCTATTGGAAAAGAACGAGTTTTGGACAACTACCTTTCATTCTTGCCAAACTCTTTGCAGACCCCCGTGCAAGCTTTAGAAGAAGATTTTGGATGTTTTCTTTCCTGGCAGAGTTTCTCCTTGCAAGATATGGTGGAAAAGCTTTTTGCTGAGTGTAGAGCGGCAAGACACGCAGAAGACGCAGATACGCAGCTCTCCGAAGCTAAGTGCCGGTCCCGGGCTTCTTTCGGCACAAACCGCTCTCAGGAGCTCCCTGCGCTCGCCACAATGCTCTGTGTGCGAAGAAGCCGCTTCTTCGCCTCCGGGAGAATCGGCGAGCGGCAGCTTCCCAAAGGCGAAGATGCAAGCTGCAGCACACAGGCACAGTGTGGGCAGCCTTCAGACTTAGAGAAAACAGTACTTTACCACTCTCCTGCCTTTTCCATGCTTATTCTATTGGAAAAGAACGAGTTTTGGACAACTACCTTTCATTCTTGCCAAACTCTTTGCAGACCCCCGTGCAAGCTTTAGAAGAAGATTTTGGATGTTTTCTTTCCTGGCAGAGTTTCTCCTTGCAAGATATGGTGGAAAAGCTTTTTGCTGAGTGTAGAGCGGCAAGACACGCAGAAGACGCAGATACGCAGCTCTCCGAAGCTAAGTGCCGGTCCCGGGCTTCTTTCGGCACAAACCGCTCTCAGGAGCTCCCTGCGCTCGCCACAATGCTCTGTGTGCGAAGAAGCCGCTTCTTCGCCTGCGGGAGAATCGGCGAGCGGCAGCTTCCCAAAGGCGAAGATGCAAGCTGCAGCACGCAGGCACAGTGTGGGCAGCCTTCAGACTTAGAGAAAACAGTACTTTACCACTCTCCTGCCTTTTCCATGGTTATTCTATTGGAAAAGAACGAGTTTTGGACAACTACCTTTCATTCTTGCCAAACTCTTTGCAGACCCCCGTGCAAGCTTTAGAACAAGATTTTGGATGTTTTCTTTCCTGGCAGAGTTTCTCCTTGCAAGATATGGTGGAAAAGCTTTTTGCTGAGTGTAGAGCGGCAAGACACGCAGAAGACGCAGATACGCAGCTCTCCGAAGCTAAGTGCCGGTCCCGGGCTTCTTTCGGCACAAACCGCTCTCAGGAGCTCCCTGCGCTCGCCACAATGCTCTGTGTGCGAAGAAGCCGCTTCTTCGCCTCCGGGAGAATCGGCGAGCGGCAGCTTCCCAAAGGCGAAGATGCAAGCTGCAGCACACAGGCACAGTGTGGGCAGCCTTCAGACTTAGAGAAAACAGTACTTTACCACTCTCCTGCCTTTTCCATGGTTATTCTATTGGAAAAGAACGAGTTTTGGACAACTACCTTTCATTCTTGCCAAACTCTTTGCAGACCCCCGTGCAAGCTTTAGAACAAGATTTTGGATGTTTTCTTTCCTGGCAGAGTTTCTCCTTGCAAGATATGGTGGAAAAGCTTTTTACTGAGTGTAGAGCGGCAAGACACGCAGAAGACGCAGATACGCAGCTCTCCGAAGCTAAGTGCCGGTCCCGGGCTTCTTTCGGCACAAACCGCTCTCAGGAGCTCCCTGCGCTCGCCACAATGCTCTGTGTGCGAAGAAGCCGCTTCTTCGCCTCCTGGAGAATCGGCGAGCGGCAGCTTCCCAAAGGCGAAGATGCAAGCTGCAGCACACAGGCACAGTGTGGGCAGCCTTCAGACTTAGAGAAAACAGTACTTTACCACTCTCCTGCCTTTTCCATGGTTATTCTATTGGAAAAGAACGAGTTTTGGACAACTACCTTTCATTCTTGCCAAACTCTTTGCAGACCCCCGTGCAAGCTTTAGAACAAGATTTTGGATGTTTTCTTTCCTGGCAGAGTTTCTCCTTGCAAGATATGGTGGAAAAGCTTTTTGCTGAGTGTAGAGCGGCAAGACACGCAGAAGACGCAGATACGCAGCTCTCCGAAGCTAAGTGCCGGTCCCGGGCTTCTTTCGGCACAAACCGCTCTCAGGAGCTCCCTGCGCTCGCCACAATGCTCTGTGTGCGAAGAAGCCGCTTCTTCGCCTCCGGGAGAATCGGCGAGCGGCAGCTTCCCAAAGGCGAAGATGCAAGCTGCAGCACACAGGCACAGTGTGGGCAGCCTTCAGACTTAGAGAAAACAGTACTTTACCACTCTCCTGCCTTTTCCATGGTTATTCTATTGGAAAAGAACGAGTTTTGGACAACTACCTTTCATTCTTGCCAAACGCTTTGCAGACCCCCTTGCAAGCTTTAGAACAAGATTTTGGATGTTTTCTTTCCTGGCAGAGTTTCTCCTTGCAAGATATGGTGGAAAAGCTTTTTGCTGAGTGTAGAGCGGCAAGACACGCAGAAGACGCAGATACGCAGCTCTCCGAAGCTAAGTGCCGGTCCCGGGCTTCTTTCGGCACAAACCGCTCTCAGGAGCTCCCTGCGCTCGCCACAATGCTCTGTGTGCGAAGAAGCCGCTTCTTCGCCTCCGGGAGAATCGGCGAGCGGCAGCTTCCCAAAGGCGAAGATGCAAGCTGCAGCACACAGGCACAGTGTGGGCAGCCTTCAGACTTAGAGAAAACAGTACTTTACCACTCTCCTGCCTTTTCCATGGTTATTCTATTGGAAAAGAACGAGTTTTGGACAACTACCTTTCATTCTTGCCAAACTCTTTGCAGACCCCCGTGCAAGCTTTAGAAGAAGATTTTGGATGTTTTCTTTCCTGGCAGAGTTTCTCCTTGCAAGATATGGTGGAAAAGCTTTTTGCTGAGTGTAGAGCGGCAAGACACGCAGAAGACGCAGATACGCAGCTCTCCGAAGCTAAGTGCCGGTCCCGGGCTTCTTTCGGCACAAACCGCTCTCAGGAGCTCCCTGCGCTCGCCACAATGCTCTGTGTGCGAAGAAGCCGCTTCTTCGCCTCCGGGAGAATCGGCGAGCGGCAGCTTCCCAAAGGCGAAGATGCAAGCTGCAGCACACAGGCACAGTGTGGGCAGCCTTCAGACTTAGAGAAAACAGTACTTTACCACTCTCCTGCCTTTTCCATGCTTATTCTATTGGAAAAGAACGAGTTTTGGACAACTACCTTTCATTCTTGCCAAACTCTTTGCAGACCCCCGTGCAAGCTTTAGAAGAAGATTTTGGATGTTTTCTTTCCTGGCAGAGTTTCTCCTTGCAAGATATGGTGGAAAAGCTTTTTGCTGAGTGTAGAGCGGCAAGACACGCAGAAGACGCAGATACGCAGCTCTCCGAAGCTAAGTGCCGGTCCCGGGCTTCTTTCGGCACAAACCGCTCTCAGGAGCTCCCTGCGCTCGCCACAATGCTCTGTGTGCGAAGAAGCCGCTTCTTCGCCTGCGGGAGAATTGGCGAGCGGCAGCTTCCCAAAGGCGAAGATGCAAGCTGCAGCACGCAGGCACAGTGTGGGCAGCCTTCAGACTTAGAGAAAACAGTACTTTACCACTCTCCTGCCTTTTCCATGGTTATTCTATTGGAAAAGAACGAGTTTTGGACAACTACCTTTCATTCTTGCCAAACTCTTTGCAGACCCCCGTGCAAGCTTTAGAACAAGATTTTGGATGTTTTCTTTCCTGGCAGAGTTTCTCCTTGCAAGATATGGTGGAAAAGCTTTTTGCTGAGTGTAGAGCGGCAAGACACGCAGAAGACGCAGATACGCAGCTCTCCGAAGCTAAGTGCCGGTCCCGGGCTTCTTTCGGCACAAACCGCTCTCAGGAGCTCCCTGCGCTCGCCACAATGCTCTGTGTGCGAAGAAGCCGCTTCTTCGCCTCCTGGAGAATCGGCGAGCGGCAGCTTCCCAAAGGCGAAGATGCAAGCTGCAGCACACAGGCACAGTGTGGGCAGCCTTCAAACTTAGAGAAAACAGTACTTTACCACTCTCCTGCCTTTTCCATGGTTATTCTATTGGAAAAGAACGAGTTTTGGACAACTACCTTTCATTCTTGCCAAACTCTTTGCAGACCCCCGTGCAAGCTTTAGAACAAGATTTTGGATGTTTTCTTTCCTGGCAGAGTTTCTCCTTGCAAGATATGGTGGAAAAGCTTTTTACTGAGTGTAGAGCGGCAAGACACGCAGAAGACGCAGATACGCAGCTCTCCGAAGCTAAGTGCCGGTCCCGGGCTTCTTTCGGCACAAACCGCTCTCAGGAGCTCCCTGCGCTCGCCACAATGCTCTGTGTGCGAAGAAGCCGCTTCTTCGCCTCCGGGAGAATCGGCGAGCGGCAGCTTCCCAAAGGCGAAGATGCAAGCTGCAGCACACAGGCACAGTGTGGGCAGCCTTCAGACTTAGAGAAAACAGTACTTTACCACTCTCCTGCCTTTTCCATGGTTATTCTATTGGAAAAGAACGAGTTTTGGACAACTACCTTTCATTCTTGCCAAACTCTTTGCAGACCCCCGTGCAAGCTTTAGAAGAAGATTTTGGATGTTTTCTTTCCTGGCAGAGTTTCTCCTTGCAAGATATGGTGGAAAAGCTTTTTGCTGAGTGTAGAGCGGCAAGACACGCAGAAGACGCAGATACGCAGCTCTCCGAAGCTAAGTGCCGGTCCCGGGCTTCTTTCGGCACAAACCGCTCTCAGGAGCTCCCTGCGCTCGCCACAATGCTCTGTGTGCGAAGAAGCCGCTTCTTTGCCTCCGGGAGAATCGGCGAGCGGCAGCTTCCCAAAGGCGAAGATGCAAGCTGCAGCACGCAGGCACAGTGTGGGCAGCCTTCAGACTTAGAGAAAACAGTACTTTACCACTCTCCTGCCTTTTCCATGGTTATTCTATTGGAAAAGAACGAGTTTTGGACAACTACCTTTCATTCTTGCCAAACTCTTTGCAGACCCCCGTGCAAGCTTTAGAACAAGATTTTGGATGTTTTCTTTCCTGGCAGAGTTTCTCCTTGCAAGATATGGTGGAAAAGCTTTTTGCTGAGTGTAGAGCGGCAAGACACGCAGAAGACGCAGATACGCAGCTCTCCGAAGCTAAGTGCCGGTCCCGGGCTTCTTTCGGCACAAACCGCTCTCAGGAGCTCCCTGCGCTCGCCACAATGCTCTGTGTGCGAAGAAGCCGCTTCTTCGCCTCCTGGAGAATCGGCGAGCGGCAGCTTCCCAAAGGCGAAGATGCAAGCTGCAGCACACAGGCACAGTGTGGGCAGCCTTCAAACTTAGAGAAAACAGTACTTTACCACTCTCCTGCCTTTTCCATGGTTATTCTATTGGAAAAGAACGAGTTTTGGACAACTACCTTTCATTCTTGCCAAACTCTTTGCAGACCCCCGTGCAAGCTTTAGAACAAGATTTTGGATGTTTTCTTTCCTGGCAGAGTTTCTCCTTGCAAGATATGGTGGAAAAGCTTTTTACTGAGTGTAGAGCGGCAAGACACGCAGAAGACGCAGATACGCAGCTCTCCGAAGCTAAGTGCCGGTCCCGGGCTTCTTTCGGCACAAACTGCTCTCAGGAGCTCCCTGCGCTCGCCACAATGCTCTGTGTGCGAAGAAGCCGCTTCTTCGCCTCCGGGAGAATCGGCGAGCGGCAGCTTCCCAAAGGCGAAGATGCAAGCTGCAGCACACAGGCACAGTGTGGGCAGCCTTCAGACTTAGAGAAAACAGTACTTTACCACTCTCCTGCCTTTTCCATGGTTATTCTATTGGAAAAGAACGAGTTTTGGACAACTACCTTTCATTCTTGCCAAACTCTTTGCAGACCCCCGTGCAAGCTTTAGAAGAAGATTTTGGATGTTTTCTTTCCTGGCAGAGTTTCTCCTTGCAAGATATGGTGGAAAAGCTTTTTGCTGAGTGTAGAGCGGCAAGACACGCAGAAGACGCAGATACGCAGCTCTCCGAAGCTAAGTGCCGGTCCCGGGCTTCTTTCGGCACAAACCGCTCTCAGGAGCTCCCTGCGCTCGCCACAATGCTCTGTGTGCGAAGAAGCCGCTTCTTCGCCTCCGGGAGAATCGGCGAGCGGCAGCTTCCCAAAGGCGAAGATGCAAGCTGCAGCACGCAGGCACAGTGTGGGCAGCATTCAGACTTAGAGAAAACAGTACTTTACCACTCTCCTGCCTTTTCCATGGTTATTCTATTGGAAAAGAACGAGTTTTGGACAACTACCTTTCATTCTTGCCAAACTCTTTGCAGACCCCCGTGCAAGCTTTAGAACAAGATTTTGGATGTTTTCTTTCCTGGCAGAGTTTCTCCTTGCAAGATATGGTGGAAAAGCTTTTTGCTGAGTGTAGAGCGGCAAGACACGCAGAAGACGCAGATACGCAGCTCTCCGAAGCTAAGTGCCGGTCCCGGGCTTCTTTCGGCACAAACCGCTCTCAGGAGCTCCCTGCGCTCGCCACAATGCTCTGTGTGCGAAGAAGCCGCTTCTTCGCCTCCGGGAGAATCGGCGAGCGGCAGCTTCCCAAAGGCGAAGATGCAAGCTGCAGCACGCAGGCACAGTGTGGGCAGCCTTCAGACTTAGAGAAAACAGTACTTTACCACTCTCCTGCCTTTTCCATGGTTATTCTATTGGAAAAGAACGAGTTTTGGACAACTACCTTTCATTCTTGCCAAACGCTTTGCAGACCCCCTTGCAAGCTTTAGAACAAGATTTTGGATGTTTTCTTTCCTGGCAGAGTTTCTCCTTGCAAGATATGGTGGAAAAGCTTTTTGCTGAGTGTAGAGCGGCAAGACACGCAGAAGACGCAGATACGCAGCTCTCCGAAGCTAAGTGCCGGTCCCGGGCTTCTTTCGGCACAAACCGCTCTCAGGAGCTCCCTGCGCTCGCCACAATGCTCTGTGTGCGAAGAAGCCGCTTCTTCGCCTCCGGGAGAATCGGCGAGCGGCAGCTTCCCAAAGGCGAAGATGCAAGCTGCAGCACACAGGCACAGTGTGGGCAGCCTTCAGACTTAGAGAAAACAGTACTTTACCACTCTCCTGCCTTTTCCATGGTTATTCTATTGGAAAAGAACGAGTTTTGGACAACTACCTTTCATTCTTGCCAAACTCTTTGCAGACCCCCGTGCAAGCTTTAGAACAAGATTTTGGATGTTTTCTTTCCTGGCAGAGTTTCTCCTTGCAAGATATGGTGGAAAAGCTTTTTGCTGAGTGTAGAGCGGCAAGACACGCAGAAGACGCAGATACGCAGCTCTCCGAAGCTAAGTGCCGGTCCCGGGCTTCTTTCGGCACAAACCGCTCTCAGGAGCTCCCTGCGCTCGCCACAATGCTCTGTGTGCGAAGAAGCCGCTTCTTCGCCTCCGGGAGAATCGGCGAGCGGCAGCTTCCCAAAGGCGAAGATGCAAGCTGCAGCACACAGGCACAGTGTGGGCAGCCTTCAGACTTAGAGAAAACAGTACTTTACCACTCTCCTGCCTTTTCCATGGTTATTCTATTGGAAAAGAACGAGTTTTGGACAACTACCTTTCATTCTTGCCAAACTCTTTGCAGACCCCCGTGCAAGCTTTAGAAGAAGATTTTGGATGTTTTCTTTCCTGGCAGAGTTTCTCCTTGCAAGATATGGTGGAAAAGCTTTTTGCTGAGTGTAGAGCGGCAAGACACGCAGAAGACGCAGATACGCAGCTCTCCGAAGCTAAGTGCCGGTCCCGGGCTTCTTTCGGCACAAACCGCTCTCAGGAGCTCCCTGCGCTCGCCACAATGCTCTGTGTGCGAAGAAGCCGCTTCTTCGCCTCCGGGAGAATCGGCGAGCGGCAGCTTCCCAAAGGCGAAGATGCAAGCTGCAGCACACAGGCACAGTGTGGGCAGCCTTCAGACTTAGAGAAAACAGTACTTTACCACTCTCCTGCCTTTTCCATGGTTATTCTATTGGAAAAGAACGAGTTTTGGACAACTACCTTTCATTCTTGCCAAACTCTTTGCAGACCCCCGTGCAAGCTTTAGAACAAGATTTTGGATGTTTTCTTTCCTGGCAGAGTTTCTCCTTGCAAGATATGGTGGAAAAGCTTTTTGCTGAGTGTAGAGCGGCAAGACACGCAGAAGACGCAGATACGCAGCTCTCCGAAGCTAAGTGCCGGTCCCGGGCTTCTTTCGGCACAAACCGCTCTCAGGAGCTCCCTGCGCTCGCCACAATGCTCTGTGTGCGAAGAAGCCGCTTCTTCGCCTCCGGGAGAATCGGCGAGCGGCAGCTTCCCAAAGGCGAAGATGCAAGCTGCAGCACACAGGCACAGTGTGGGCAGCCTTCAGACTTAGAGAAAACAGTACTTTACCACTCTCCTGCCTTTTCCATGGTTATTCTATTGGAAAAGAACGAGTTTTGGACAACTACCTTTCATTCTTGCCAAACTCTTTGCAGACCCCCGTGCAAGCTTTAGAACAAGATTTTGGATGTTTTCTTTCCTGGCAGAGTTTCTCCTTGCAAGATATGGTGGAAAAGCTTTTTGCTGAGTGTAGAGCGGCAAGACACGCAGAAGACGCAGATACGCAGCTCTCCGAAGCTAAGTGCCGGTCCCGGGCTTCTTTCGGCACAAACCGCTCTCAGGAGCTCCCTGCGCTCGCCACAATGCTCTGTGTGCGAAGAAGCCGCTTCTTCGCCTCCGGGAGAATCGGCGAGCGGCAGCTTCCCAAAGGCGAAGATGCAAGCTGCAGCACGCAGGCACAGTGTGGGCAGCCTTCAGACTTAGAGAAAACAGTACTTTACCACTCTCCTGCCTTTTCCATGGTTATTCTATTGGAAAAGAACGAGTTTTGGACAACTACCTTTCATTCTTGCCAAACGCTTTGCAGACCCCCTTGCAAGCTTTAGAACAAGATTTTGGATGTTTTCTTTCCTGGCAGAGTTTCTCCTTGCAAGATATGGTGGAAAAGCTTTTTGCTGAGTGTAGAGCGGCAAGACACGCAGAAGACGCAGATACGCAGCTCTCCGAAGCTAAGTGCCGGTCCCGGGCTTCTTTCGGCACAAACCGCTCTCAGGAGCTCCCTGCGCTCGCCACAATGCTCTGTGTGCGAAGAAGCCGCTTCTTCGCCTCCGGGAGAATCGGCGAGCGGCAGCTTCCCAAAGGCGAAGATGCAAGCTGCAGCACACAGGCACAGTGTGGGCAGCCTTCAGACTTAGAGAAAACAGTACTTTACCACTCTCCTGCCTTTTCCATGGTTATTCTATTGGAAAAGAACGAGTTTTGGACAACTACCTTTCATTCTTGCCAAACTCTTTGCAGACCCCCGTGCAAGCTTTAGAACAAGATTTTGGATGTTTTCTTTCCTGGCAGAGTTTCTCCTTGCAAGATATGGTGGAAAAGCTTTTTGCTGAGTGTAGAGCGGCAAGACACGCAGAAGACGCAGATACGCAGCTCTCCGAAGCTAAGTGCCGGTCCCGGGCTTCTTTCGGCACAAACCGCTCTCAGGAGCTCCCTGCGCTCGCCACAATGCTCTGTGTGCGAAGAAGCCGCTTCTTCGCCTCCTGGAGAATCGGCGAGCGGCAGCTTCCCAAAGGCGAAGATGCAAGCTGCAGCACACAGGCACAGTGTGGGCAGCCTTCAAACTTAGAGAAAACAGTACTTTACCACTCTCCTGACTTTTCCATGGTTATTCTATTGGAAAAGAACGAGTTTTGGACAACTACCTTTCATTCTTGCCAAACTCTTTGCAGACCCCCGTGCAAGCTTTAGAACAAGATTTTGGATGTTTTCTTTCCTGGCAGAGTTTCTCCTTGCAAGATATGGTGGAAAAGCTTTTTACTGAGTGTAGAGCGGCAAGACACGCAGAAGACGCAGATACGCAGCTCTCCGAAGCTAAGTGCCGGTCCCGGGCTTCTTTCGGCACAAACTGCTCTCAGGAGCTCCCTGCGCTCGCCACAATGCTCTGTGTGCGAAGAAGCCGCTTCTTCGCCTCCGGGAGAATCGGCGAGCGGCAGCTTCCCAAAGGCGAAGATGCAAGCTGCAGCACACAGGCACAGTGTGGGCAGCCTTCAGACTTAGAGAAAACAGTACTTTACCACTCTCCTGCCTTTTCCATGGTTATTCTATTGGAAAAGAACGAGTTTTGGACAACTACCTTTCATTCTTGCCAAACTCTTTGCAGACCCCCGTGCAAGCTTTAGAAGAAGATTTTGGATGTTTTCTTTCCTGGCAGAGTTTCTCCTTGCAAGATATGGTGGAAAAGCTTTTTGCTGAGTGTAGAGCGGCAAGACACGCAGAAGACGCAGATACGCAGCTCTCCGAAGCTAAGTGCCGGTCCCGGGCTTCTTTCGGCACAAACCGCTCTCAGGAGCTCCCTGCGCTCGCCACAATGCTCTGTGTGCGAAGAAGCCGCTTCTTCGCCTCCGGGAGAATCGGCGAGCGGCAGCTTCCCAAAGGCGAAGATGCAAGCTGCAGCACGCAGGCACAGTGTGGGCAGCATTCAGACTTAGAGAAAACAGTACTTTACCACTCTCCTGCCTTTTCCATGGTTATTCTATTGGAAAAGAACGAGTTTTGGACAACTACCTTTCATTCTTGCCAAACTCTTTGCAGACCCCCGTGCAAGCTTTAGAACAAGATTTTGGATGTTTTCTTTCCTGGCAGAGTTTCTCCTTGCAAGATATGGTGGAAAAGCTTTTTGCTGAGTGTAGAGCGGCAAGACACGCAGAAGACGCAGATACGCAGCTCTCCGAAGCTAAGTGCCGGTCCCGGGCTTCTTTCGGCACAAACCGCTCTCAGGAGCTCCCTGCGCTCGCCACAATGCTCTGTGTGCGAAGAAGCCGCTTCTTCGCCTCCGGGAGAATCGGCGAGCGGCAGCTTCCCAAAGGCGAAGATGCAAGCTGCAGCACGCAGGCACAGTGTGGGCAGCCTTCAGACTTAGAGAAAACAGTACTTTACCACTCTCCTGCCTTTTCCATGGTTATTCTATTGGAAAAGAACGAGTTTTGGACAACTACCTTTCATTCTTGCCAAACGCTTTGCAGACCCCCTTGCAAGCTTTAGAACAAGATTTTGGATGTTTTCTTTCCTGGCAGAGTTTCTCCTTGCAAGATATGGTGGAAAAGCTTTTTGCTGAGTGTAGAGCGGCAAGACACGCAGAAGACGCAGATACGCAGCTCTCCGAAGCTAAGTGCCGGTCCCGGGCTTCTTTCGGCACAAACCGCTCTCAGGAGCTCCCTGCGCTCGCCACAATGCTCTGTGTGCGAAGAAGCCGCTTCTTCGCCTCCGGGAGAATCGGCGAGCGGCAGCTTCCCAAAGGCGAAGATGCAAGCTGCAGCACACAGGCACAGTGTGGGCAGCCTTCAGACTTAGAGAAAACAGTACTTTACCACTCTCCTGCCTTTTCCATGGTTATTCTATTGGAAAAGAACGAGTTTTGGACAACTACCTTTCATTCTTGCCAAACTCTTTGCAGACCCCCGTGCAAGCTTTAGAACAAGATTTTGGATGTTTTCTTTCCTGGCAGAGTTTCTCCTTGCAAGATATGGTGGAAAAGCTTTTTGCTGAGTGTAGAGCGGCAAGACACGCAGAAGACGCAGATACGCAGCTCTCCGAAGCTAAGTGCCGGTCCCGGGCTTCTTTCGGCACAAACCGCTCTCAGGAGCTCCCTGCGCTCGCCACAATGCTCTGTGTGCGAAGAAGCCGCTTCTTCGCCTCCGGGAGAATCGGCGAGCGGCAGCTTCCCAAAGGCGAAGATGCAAGCTGCAGCACACAGGCACAGTGTGGGCAGCCTTCAGACTTAGAGAAAACAGTACTTTACCACTCTCCTGCCTTTTCCATGGTTATTCTATTGGAAAAGAACGAGTTTTGGACAACTACCTTTCATTCTTGCCAAACTCTTTGCAGACCCCCGTGCAAGCTTTAGAAGAAGATTTTGGATGTTTTCTTTCCTGGCAGAGTTTCTCCTTGCAAGATATGGTGGAAAAGCTTTTTGCTGAGTGTAGAGCGGCAAGACACGCAGAAGACGCAGATACGCAGCTCTCCGAAGCTAAGTGCCGGTCCCGGGCTTCTTTCGGCACAAACCGCTCTCAGGAGCTCCCTGCGCTCGCCACAATGCTCTGTGTGCGAAGAAGCCGCTTCTTCGCCTCCGGGAGAATCGGCGAGCGGCAGCTTCCCAAAGGCGAAGATGCAAGCTGCAGCACACAGGCACAGTGTGGGCAGCCTTCAGACTTAGAGAAAACAGTACTTTACCACTCTCCTGCCTTTTCCATGGTTATTCTATTGGAAAAGAACGAGTTTTGGACAACTACCTTTCATTCTTGCCAAACTCTTTGCAGACCCCCGTGCAAGCTTTAGAACAAGATTTTGGATGTTTTCTTTCCTGGCAGAGTTTCTCCTTGCAAGATATGGTGGAAAAGCTTTTTGCTGAGTGTAGAGCGGCAAGACACGCAGAAGACGCAGATACGCAGCTCTCCGAAGCTAAGTGCCGGTCCCGGGCTTCTTTCGGCACAAACCGCTCTCAGGAGCTCCCTGCGCTCGCCACAATGCTCTGTGTGCGAAGAAGCCGCTTCTTCGCCTCCGGGAGAATCGGCGAGCGGCAGCTTCCCAAAGGCGAAGATGCAAGCTGCAGCACACAGGCACAGTGTGGGCAGCCTTCAGACTTAGAGAAAACAGTACTTTACCACTCTCCTGCCTTTTCCATGGTTATTCTATTGGAAAAGAACGAGTTTTGGACAACTACCTTTCATTCTTGCCAAACTCTTTGCAGACCCCCGTGCAAGCTTTAGAACAAGATTTTGGATGTTTTCTTTCCTGGCAGAGTTTCTCCTTGCAAGATATGGTGGAAAAGCTTTTTGCTGAGTGTAGAGCGGCAAGACACGCAGAAGACGCAGATACGCAGCTCTCCGAAGCTAAGTGCCGGTCCCGGGCTTCTTTCGGCACAAACCGCTCTCAGGAGCTCCCTGCGCTCGCCACAATGCTCTGTGTGCGAAGAAGCCGCTTCTTCGCCTCCGGGAGAATCGGCGAGGGGCAGCTTCCCAAAGGCGAAGATGCAAGCTGCAGCACGCAGGCACAGTGTGGGCAGCCTTCAGACTTAGAGAAAACAGTACTTTACCACTCTCCTGCCTTTTCCATGGTTATTCTATTGGAAAAGAACGAGTTTTGGACAACTACCTTTCATTCTTGCCAAACGCTTTGCAGACCCCCTTGCAAGCTTTAGAACAAGATTTTGGATGTTTTCTTTCCTGGCAGAGTTTCTCCTTGCAAGATATGGTGGAAAAGCTTTTTGCTGAGTGTAGAGCGGCAAGACACGCAGAAGACGCAGATACGCAGCTCTCCGAAGCTAAGTGCCGGTCCCGGGCTTCTTTCGGCACAAACCGCTCTCAGGAGCTCCCTGCGCTCGCCACAATGCTCTGTGTGCGAAGAAGCCGCTTCTTCGCCTCCGGGAGAATCGGCGAGCGGCAGCTTCCCAAAGGCGAAGATGCAAGCTGCAGCACACAGGCACAGTGTGGGCAGCCTTCAGACTTAGAGAAAACAGTACTTTACCACTCTCCTGCCTTTTCCATGGTTATTCTATTGGAAAAGAACGAGTTTTGGACAACTACCTTTCATTCTTGCCAAACTCTTTGCAGACCCCCGTGCAAGCTTTAGAACAAGATTTTGGATGTTTTCTTTCCTGGCAGAGTTTCTCCTTGCAAGATATGGTGGAAAAGCTTTTTGCTGAGTGTAGAGCGGCAAGACACGCAGAAGACGCAGATACGCAGCTCTCCGAAGCTAAGTGCCGGTCCCGGGCTTCTTTCGGCACAAACCGCTCTCAGGAGCTCCCTGCGCTCGCCACAATGCTCTGTGTGCGAAGAAGCCGCTTCTTCGCCTCCGGGAGAATCGGCGAGCGGCAGCTTCCCAAAGGCGAAGATGCAAGCTGCAGCACACAGGCACAGTGTGGGCAGCCTTCAGACTTAGAGAAAACAGTACTTTACCACTCTCCTGCCTTTTCCATGGTTATTCTATTGGAAAAGAACGAGTTTTGGACAACTACCTTTCATTCTTGCCAAACTCTTTGCAGACCCCCGTGCAAGCTTTAGAACAAGATTTTGGATGTTTTCTTTCCTGGCAGAGTTTCTCCTTGCAAGATATGGTGGAAAAGCTTTTTGCTGAGTGTAGAGCGGCAAGACACGCAGAAGACGCAGATACGCAGCTCTCCGAAGCTAAGTGCCGGTCCCGGGCTTCTTTCGGCACAAACCGCTCTCAGGAGCTCCCTGCGCTCGCCACAATGCTCTGTGTGCGAAGAAGCCGCTTCTTCGCCTCCGGGAGAATCGGCGAGCGGCAGCTTCCCAAAGGCGAAGATGCAAGCTGCAGCACACAGGCACAGTGTGGGCAGCCTTCAGACTTAGAGAAAACAGTACTTTACCACTCTCCTGCCTTTTCCATGGTTATTCTATTGGAAAAGAACGAGTTTTGGACAACTACCTTTCATTCTTGCCAAACTCTTTGCAGACCCCCGTGCAAGCTTTAGAACAAGATTTTGGATGTTTTCTTTCCTGGCAGAGTTTCTCCTTGCAAGATATGGTGGAAAAGCTTTTTGCTGAGTGTAGAGCGGCAAGACACGCAGAAGACGCAGATACGCAGCTCTCCGAAGCTAAGTGCCGGTCCCGGGCTTCTTTCGGCACAAACCGCTCTCAGGAGCTCCCTGCGCTCGCCACAATGCTCTGTGTGCGAAGAAGCCGCTTCTTCGCCTGCGGGAGAATCGGCGAGCGGCAGCTTCCCAAAGGCGAAGATGCAAGCTGCAGCACACAGGCACAGTGTGGGCAGCCTTCAGACTTAGAGAAAACAGTACTTTACCACTCTCCTGCCTTTTCCATGGTTATTCTATTGGAAAAGAACGAGTTTTGGACAACTACCTTTCATTCTTGCCAAACTCTTTGCAGACCCCCGTGCAAGCTTTAGAACAAGATTTTGGATGTTTTCTTTCCTGGCAGAGTTTCTCCTTGCAAGATATGGTGGAAAAGCTTTTTGCTGAGTGTAGAGCGGCAAGACACGCAGAAGACGCAGATACGCAGCTCTCCGAAGCTAAGTGCCGGTCCCGGGCTTCTTTCGGCACAAACCGCTCTCAGGAGCTCCCTGCGCTCGCCACAATGCTCTGTGTGCGAAGAAGCCGCTTCTTCGCCTCCGGGAGAATCGGCGAGCGGCAGCTTCCCAAAGGCGAAGATGCAAGCTGCAGCACACAGGCACAGTGTGGGCAGCCTTCAGACTTAGAGAAAACAGTACTTTACCACTCTCCTGCCTTTTCCATGGTTATTCTATTGGAAAAGAACGAGTTTTGGACAACTACCTTTCATTCTTGCCAAACTCTTTGCAGACCCCCGTGCAAGCTTTAGAACAAGATTTTGGATGTTTTCTTTCCTGGCAGAGTTTCTCCTTGCAAGATATGGTGGAAAAGCTTTTTGCTGAGTGTAGAGCGGCAAGACACGCAGAAGACGCAGATACGCAGCTCTCCGAAGCTAAGTGCCGGTCCCGGGCTTCTTTCGGCACAAACCGCTCTCAGGAGCTCCCTGCGCTCGCCACAATGCTCTGTGTGCGAAGAAGCCGCTTCTTCGCCTCCGGGAGAATCGGCGAGCGGCAGCTTCCCAAAGGCGAAGATGCAAGCTGCAGCACACAGGCACAGTGTGGGCAGCCTTCAGACTTAGAGAAAACAGTACTTTACCACTCTCCTGCCTTTTCCATGGTTATTCTATTGGAAAAGAACGAGTTTTGGACAACTACCTTTCATTCTTGCCAAACTCTTTGCAGACCCCCGTGCAAGCTTTAGAACAAGATTTTGGATGTTTTCTTTCCTGGCAGAGTTTCTCCTTGCAAGATATGGTGGAAAAGCTTTTTGCTGAGTGTAGAGCGGCAAGACACGCAGAAGACGCAGATACGCAGCTCTCCGAAGCTAAGTGCCGGTCCCGGGCTTCTTTCGGCACAAACCGCTCTCAGGAGCTCCCTGCGCTCGCCACAATGCTCTGTGTGCGAAGAAGCCGCTTCTTCGCCTCCGGGAGAATCGGCGAGCGGCAGCTTCCCAAAGGCGAAGATGCAAGCTGCAGCACACAGGCACAGTGTGGGCAGCCTTCAGACTTAGAGAAAACAGTACTTTACCACTCTCCTGCCTTTTCCATGGTTATTCTATTGGAAAAGAACGAGTTTTGGACAACTACCTTTCATTCTTGCCAAACTCTTTGCAGACCCCCGTGCAAGCTTTAGAACAAGATTTTGGATGTTTTCTTTCCTGGCAGAGTTTCTCCTTGCAAGATATGGTGGAAAAGCTTTTTGCTGAGTGTAGAGCGGCAAGACACGCAGAAGACGCAGATACGCAGCTCTCCGAAGCTAAGTGCCGGTCCCGGGCTTCTTTCGGCACAAACCGCTCTCAGGAGCTCCCTGCGCTCGCCACAATGCTCTGTGTGCGAAGAAGCCGCTTCTTCGCCTCCGGGAGAATCGGCGAGCGGCAGCTTCCCAAAGGCGAAGATGCAAGCTGCAGCACACAGGCACAGTGTGGGCAGCCTTCAGACTTAGAGAAAACAGTACTTTACCACTCTCCTGCCTTTTCCATGGTTATTCTATTGGAAAAGAACGAGTTTTGGACAACTACCTTTCATTCTTGCCAAACTCTTTGCAGACCCCCGTGCAAGCTTTAGAAGAAGATTTTGGATGTTTTCTTTCCTGGCAGAGTTTCTCCTTGCAAGATATGGTGGAAAAGCTTTTTGCTGAGTGTAGAGCGGCAAGACACGCAGAAGACGCAGATACGCAGCTCTCCGAAGCTAAGTGCCGGTCCCGGGCTTCTTTCGGCACAAACCGCTCTCAGGAGCTCCCTGCGCTCGCCACAATGCTCTGTGTGCGAAGAAGCCGCTTCTTCGCCTCCGGGAGAATCGGCGAGCGGCAGCTTCCCAAAGGCGAAGATGCAAGCTGCAGCACGCAGGCACAGTGTGGGCAGCCTTCAGACTTAGAGAAAACAGTACTTTACCACTCTCCTGCCTTTTCCATGGTTATTCTATTGGAAAAGAACGAGTTTTGGACAACTACCTTTCATTCTTGCCAAACGCTTTGCAGACCCCCTTGCAAGCTTTAGAACAAGATTTTGGATGTTTTCTTTCCTGGCAGAGTTTCTCCTTGCAAGATATGGTGGAAAAGCTTTTTGCTGAGTGTAGAGCGGCAAGACACGCAGAAGACGCAGATACGCAGCTCTCCGAAGCTAAGTGCCGGTCCCGGGCTTCTTTCGGCACAAACCGCTCTCAGGAGCTCCCTGCGCTCGCCACAATGCTCTGTGTGCGAAGAAGCCGCTTCTTCGCCTCCGGGAGAATCGGCGAGCGGCAGCTTCCCAAAGGCGAAGATGCAAGCTGCAGCACACAGGCACAGTGTGGGCAGCCTTCAGACTTAGAGAAAACAGTACTTTACCACTCTCCTGCCTTTTCCATGGTTATTCT
>NW_027099160.1:0-33798 GCF_037042795.1 Molothrus aeneus | reverse complement strand
GCGAAGATGCAAGCTGCAGCACACAGGCACAGTGTGGGCAGCCTTCAGACTTAGAGAAAACAGTACTTTACCACTCTCCTGCCTTTTCCATGGTTATTCTATTGGAAAAGAACGAGTTTTGGACAACTACCTTTCATTCTTGCCAAACTCTTTGCAGACCCCCGTGCAAGCTTTAGAACAAGATTTTGGATGTTTTCTTTCCTGGCAGAGTTTCTCCTTGCAAGATATGGTGGAAAAGCTTTTGGCTGAGTGTAGAGCGGCAAGACACGCAGAAGACGCGGATACGCAGCTCTCCGAAGCTAAGTGCCGGTCCCGGGCTTCTTTCGGCACAAACCGCTCTCAGGAGCTCCCTGCGCTCGCCACAATGCTCTGTGTGCGAAGAAGCCGCTTCTTCGCCTCCGGGAGAATCGGCGAGCGGCAGCTTCCCAAAGGCGAAGATGCAAGCTGCAGCACACAGGCACAGTGTGGGCAGCCTTCAGACTTAGAGAAAACAGTACTTTACCACTCTCCTGCCTTTTCCATGGTTATTCTATTGGAAAAGAACGAGTTTTGGACAACTACCTTTCATTCTTGCCAAACTCTTTGCAGACCCCCGTGCAAGCTTTAGAACAAGATTTTGGATGTTTTCTTTCCTGGCAGAGTTTCTCCTTGCAAGATATGGTGGAAAAGCTTTTTGGCTGAGTGTAGAGCGGCAAGACACGCAGAAGACGCGGATACGCAGCTCTCCGAAGCTAAGTGCCGGTCCCGGGCTTCTTTCGGCACAAACCGCTCTCAGGAGCTCCCTGCGCTCGCCACAATGCTCTGTGTGCGAAGAAGCCGCTTCTTCGCCTCCGGGAGAATCGGCGAGTGGCAGCTTCCCAAAGGCGAAGATGCAAGCTGCAGCACACAGGCACAGTGTGGGCAGCCTTCAGACTTAGAGAAAACAGTACTTTACCACTCTCCTGCCTTTTCCATGGTTATTCTATTGGAAAAGAACGAGTTTTGGACAACTACCTTTCATTCTTGCCAAACTCTTTGCAGACCTGCGTGCAAGCTTTAGAACAAGATTTTGGATGTTTTCTTTCCTGGCAGAGTTTCTCCTTGCAAGATATGGTGGAAAAGCTTTTGGCTGAGTGTAGAGCGGCAAGACACGCAGAAGACGCAGATACGCAGCTCTCCGAAGCTAAGTGCCGGTCCCGGGCTTCTTTCGGCACAAACCGCTCTCAGGAGCTCCCTGCGCTCGCCACAATGCTCTGTGTGCGAAGAAGCCGCTTCTTCGCCTCCGGGAGAATCGGCGAGCGGCAGCTTCCCAAAGGCGAAGATGCAAGCTGCAGCACACAGGCACAGTGTGGGCAGCCTACAGACTTAGAGAAAACAGTACTTTACCACTCTCCTGCCTTTTCCATGGTTATTCTATTGGAAAAGAACGAGTTTTGGACAACTACCTTTCATTCTTGCCAAACTCTTTGCAGACCCCCGTGCAAGCTTTAGAACAAGTTTTTGGATGTTTTCTTTCCTGGCAGAGTTTCTCCTTGCAAGATATGGTGGAAAAGCTTTTTGCTGAGTGTAGAGCGGCAAGACACGCAGAAGACGCGGATACGCAGCTCTCCGAAGCTAAGTGCCGGTCCCGGGCTTCTTTCGGCACAAACCTCTCTCAGGAGCTCCCTGCGCCCTCCACAATGCTCTGTGTGCGAAGAAGCCGCTTCTTCGCCTCCGGGAGAATCGGCGAGCGGCAGCTTCCCAAAGGCGAAGATGCAAGCTGCAGCACACAGGCACAGTGTGGGCAGCCTTCAGACTTAGAGAAAACAGTACTTTACCACTCTCCTGCCTTTTCCATGGTTATTCTATTGGAAAAGAACGAGTTTTGGACAACTACCTTTCATTCTTGCCAAACTCTTTGCAGACCCCCGTGCAAGCTTTAGAACAAGATTTTGGATGTTTTCTTTCCTGGCAGAGTTTCTCCTTGCAAGATATGGTGGAAAAGCTTTTTGCTGAGTGTAGAGCGGCAAGACACGCAGAAGACGCAGATACGCAGCTCTCCGAAGCTAAGTGCCGGTCCCGGGCTTCTTTCGGCACAAACCGCTCTCAGGAGCTCCCTGCGCTCGCCACAATGCTCTGTGTGCGAAGAAGCCGCTTCTTCGCCTGCGGGAGAATCGGCGAGCGGCAGCTTCCCAAAGGCGAAGATGCAAGCTGCAGCACACAGGCACAGTGTGGGCAGCCTTCAGACTTAGAGAAAACAGTACTTTACCACTCTCCTGCCTTTTCCATGGTTATTCTATTGGAAAAGAACGAGTTTTGGACAACTACCTTTCATTCTTGCCAAACTCTTTGCAGACCCCCTTGCAAGCTTTAGAACAAGATTTTGGATGTTTTCTTTCCTGGCAGAGTTTCTCCTTGCAAGATATGGTGGAAAAGCTTTTGGCTGAGTGTAGAGCGGCAAGACACGCAGAAGACGCAGATACGCAGCTCTCCGAAGCTAAGTGCCGGTCCCGGGCTTCTTTCGGCACAAACCGCTCTCAGGAGCTCCCTGCGCTCGCCACAATGCTCTGTGTGCGAAGAAGCCGCTTCTTCGCCTGCGGGAGAATCGGCGAGCGGCAGCTTCCCAAAGGCGAAGATGCAAGCTGCAGCACACAGGCACAGTGTGGGCAGCATTCAGACTTAGAGAAAACAGTACTTTACCACTCTCCTGCCTTTTCCATGGTTATTCTATTGGAAAAGAACGAGTTTTGGACAACTACCTTTCATTCTTGCCAAACTCTTTGCAGACCCCCGTGCAAGCTTTAGAACAAGATTTTGGATGTTTTCTTTCCTGGCAGAGTTTCTCCTTGCAAGATATGGTGGAAAAGCTTTTTGCTGAGTGTAGAGCGGCAAGACACGCAGAAGACGCGGATACGCAGCTCTCCGAAGCTAAGTGCCGGTCCCGGGCTTCTTTCGGCACAAACCGCTCTCAGGAGCTCCCTGCGCTCGCCACAATGCTCTGTGTGCGAAGAAGCCGCTTCTTCGCCTGCGGGAGAATCGGCGAGCGGCAGCTTCCCAAAGGCGAAGATGCAAGCTGCAGCACACAGGCACAGTGTGGGCAGCATTCAGACTTAGAGAAAACAGTACTTTACCACTCTCCTGCCTTTTCCATGGTTATTCTATTGGAAAAGAACGAGTTTTGGACAACTACCTTTCATTCTTGCCAAACTCTTTGCAGACCCCCGTGCAAGCTTTAGAACAAGATTTTGGATGTTTTCTTTCCTGGCAGAGTTTCTCCTTGCAAGATATGGTGGAAAAGCTTTTTGCTGAGTATAGAGCGGCAAGACACGCAGAAGACGCAGATACGCAGCTCTCCGAAGCTAAGTGCCGGTCCCGGGCTTCTTTCGGCACAAACCGCTCTCAGGAGCTCCCTGCGCTCGCCACAATGCTCTGTGTGCGAAGAAGCCGCTTCTTCGCCTGCGGGAGAATCGGCGAGCGGCAGCTTCCCAAAGGCGAAGATGCAAGCTGCAGCACACAGGCACAGTGTGGGCAGCCTTCAGACTTAGAGAAAACAGTACTTTACCACTCTCCTGCCTTTTCCATGGTTATTCTATTGGAAAAGAACGAGTTTTGGACAACTACCTTTCATTCTTGCCAAACTCTTTGCAGACCCCCGTGCAAGCTTTAGAACAAGATTTTGGATGTTTTCTTTCCTGGCAGAGTTTCTCCTTGCAAGATATGGTGGAAAAGCTTTTGGCTGAGTGTAGAGCGGCAAGACACGCAGAAGACGCAGATACGCAGCTCTCCGAAGCTAAGTGCCGGTCCCGGGCTTCTTTCGGCACAAACCGCTCTCAGGAGCTCCCTGCGCTCGCCACAATGCTCTGTGTGCGAAGAAGCCGCTTCTTCGCCTCCGGGAGAACCGGCGAGCGGCAGCTTCCCAAAGGCGAAGATGCAAGCTGCAGCACACAGGCACAGTGTGGGCAGCCTTCAGACTTAGAGAAAACAGTACTTTACCACTCTCCTGCCTTTTCCATGGTTATTCTATTGGAAAAGAACGAGTTTTGGACAACTACCTTTCATTCTTGCCAAACTCTTTGCAGACCCCCGTGCAAGCTTTAGAACAAGATTTTGGATGTTTTCTTTCCTGGCAGAGTTTCTCCTTGCAAGATATGGTGGAAAAGCTTTTGGCTGAGTGTAGAGCGGCAAGACACGCAGAAGACGCAGATACGCAGCTCTCCGAAGCTAAGTGCCGGTCCCGGGCTTCTTTCGGCACAAACCGCTCTCAGGAGCTCCCTGCGCTCGCCACAATGCTCTGTGTGCGAAGAAGCCGCTTCTTCGCCTCCGGGAGAATCGGCGAGCGGCAGCTTCCCAAAGGCGAAGATGCAAGCTGCAGCACACAGGCACAGTGTGGGCAGCCTTCAGACTTAGAGAAAACAGTACTTTACCACTCTCCTGCCTTTTCCATGGTTATTCTATTGGAAAAGAACGAGTTTTGGACAACTACCTTTCATTCTTGCCAAACTCTTTGCAGACCTGCGTGCAAGCTTTAGAACAAGATTTTGGATGTTTTCTTTCCTGGCAGAGTTTCTCCTTGCAAGATATGGTGGAAAAGCTTTTGGCTGAGTGTAGAGCGGCAAGACACGCAGAAGACGCAGATACGCAGCTCTCCGAAGCTAAGTGCCGGTCCCGGGCTTCTTTCGGCACAAACCGCTCTCAGGAGCTCCCTGCGCTCGCCACAATGCTCTGTGTGCGAAGAAGCCGCTTCTTCGCCTGCGGGAGAATCGGCGAGCGGCAGCTTCCCAAAGGCGAAGATGCAAGCTGCAGCACACAGGCACAGTGTGGGCAGCCTTCAGACTTAGAGAAAACAGTACTTTACCACTCTCCTGCCTTTTCCATGGTTATTCTATTGGAAAAGAACGAGTTTTGGACAACTACCTTTCATTCTTGCCAAACTCTTTGCAGACCTGCGTGCAAGCTTTAGAACAAGATTTTGGATGTTTTCTTTCCTGGCAGAGTTTCTCCTTGCAAGATATGGTGGAAAAGCTTTTGGCTGAGTGTAGAGCGGCAAGACACGCAGAAGACGCAGATACGCAGCTCTCCGAAGCTAAGTGCCGGTCCCGGGCTTCTTTCGGCACAAACCGCTCTCAGGAGCTCCCTGCGCTCGCCACAATGCTCTGTGTGCGAAGAAGCCGCTTCTTCGCCTCCGGGAGAATCGGCGAGCGGCAGCTTCCCAAAGGCGAAGATGCAAGCTGCAGCACACAGGCACAGTGTGGGCAGCCTACAGACTTAGAGAAAACAGTACTTTACCACTCTCCTGCCTTTTCCATGGTTATTCTATTGGAAAAGAACGAGTTTTGGACAACTACCTTTCATTCTTGCCAAACTCTTTGCAGACCCCCGTGCAAGCTTTAGAACAAGTTTTTGGATGTTTTCTTTCCTGGCAGAGTTTCTCCTTGCAAGATATGGTGGAAAAGCTTTTTGCTGAGTGTAGAGCGGCAAGACACGCAGAAGACGCGGATACGCAGCTCTCCGAAGCTAAGTGCCGGTCCCGGGCTTCTTTCGGCACAAACCTCTCTCAGGAGCTCCCTGCGCCCTCCACAATGCTCTGTGTGCGAAGAAGCCGCTTCTTCGCCTCCGGGAGAATCGGCGAGCGGCAGCTTCCCAAAGGCGAAGATGCAAGCTGCAGCACACAGGCACAGTGTGGGCAGCCTTCAGACTTAGAGAAAACAGTACTTTACCACTCTCCTGCCTTTTCCATGGTTATTCTATTGGAAAAGAACGAGTTTTGGACAACTACCTTTCATTCTTGCCAAACTCTTTGCAGACCCCCGTGCAAGCTTTAGAACAAGATTTTGGATGTTTTCTTTCCTGGCAGAGTTTCTCCTTGCAAGATATGGTGGAAAAGCTTTTTGCTGAGTGTAGAGCGGCAAGACACGCAGAAGACGCAGATACGCAGCTCTCCGAAGCTAAGTGCCGGTCCCGGGCTTCTTTCGGCACAAACCGCTCTCAGGAGCTCCCTGCGCTCGCCACAATGCTCTGTGTGCGAAGAAGCCGCTTCTTCGCCTGCGGGAGAATCGGCGAGCGGCAGCTTCCCAAAGGCGAAGATGCAAGCTGCAGCACACAGGCACAGTGTGGGCAGCCTTCAGACTTAGAGAAAACAGTACTTTACCACTCTCCTGCCTTTTCCATGGTTATTCTATTGGAAAAGAACGAGTTTTGGACAACTACCTTTCATTCTTGCCAAACTCTTTGCAGACCCCCGTGCAAGCTTTAGAACAAGATTTTGGATGTTTTCTTTCCTGGCAGAGTTTCTCCTTGCAAGATATGGTGGAAAAGCTTTTTGCTGAGTGTAGAGCGGCAAGACACGCAGAAGACGCAGATACGCAGCTCTCCGAAGCTAAGTGCCGGTCCCGGGCTTCTTTCGGCACAAACCGCTCTCAGGAGCTCCCTGCGCTCGCCACAATGCTCTGTGTGCGAAGAAGCCGCTTCTTCGCCTGCGGGAGAATCGGCGAGCGGCAGCTTCCCAAAGGCGAAGATGCAAGCTGCAGCACACAGGCACAGTGTGGGCAGCATTCAGACTTAGAGAAAACAGTACTTTACCACTCTCCTGCCTTTTCCATGGTTATTCTATTGGAAAAGAACGAGTTTTGGACAACTACCTTTCATTCTTGCCAAACTCTTTGCAGACCCCCGTGCAAGCTTTAGAACAAGATTTTGGATGTTTTCTTTCCTGGCAGAGTTTCTCCTTGCAAGATATGGTGGAAAAGCTTTTTGCTGAGTGTAGAGCGGCAAGACACGCAGAAGACGCAGATACGCAGCTCTCCGAAGCTAAGTGCCGGTCCCGGGCTTCTTTCGGCACAAACCGCTCTCAGGAGCTCCCTGCGCTCGCCACAATGCTCTGTGTGCGAAGAAGCCGCTTCTTCGCCTCCGGGAGAATCGGCGAGCGGCAGCTTCCCAAAGGCGAAGATGCAAGCTGCAGCACACAGGCACAGTGTGGGCAGCATTCAGACTTAGAGAAAACAGTACTTTACCACTCTCCTGCCTTTTCCATGGTTATTCTATTGGAAAAGAACGAGTTTTGGACAACTACCTTTCATTCTTGCCAAACTCTTTGCAGACCCCCGTGCAAGCTTTAGAACAAGATTTTGGATGTTTTCTTTCCTGGCAGAGTTTCTCCTTGCAAGATATGGTGGAAAAGCTTTTTGCTGAGTATAGAGCGGCAAGACACGCAGAAGACGCAGATACGCAGCTCTCCGAAGCTAAGTGCCGGTCCCGGGCTTCTTTCGGCACAAACCGCTCTCAGGAGCTCCCTGCGCTCGCCACAATGCTCTGTGTGCGAAGAAGCCGCTTCTTCGCCTGCGGGAGAATCGGCGAGCGGCAGCTTCCCAAAGGCGAAGATGCAAGCTGCAGCACACAGGCACAGTGTGGGCAGCCTTCAGACTTAGAGAAAACAGTACTTTACCACTCTCCTGCCTTTTCCATGGTTATTCTATTGGAAAAGAACGAGTTTTGGACAACTACCTTTCATTCTTGCCAAACTCTTTGCAGACCCCCGTGCAAGCTTTAGAACAAGATTTTGGATGTTTTCTTTCCTGGCAGAGTTTCTCCTTGCAAGATATGGTGGAAAAGCTTTTGGCTGAGTGTAGAGCGGCAAGACACGCAGAAGACGCAGATACGCAGCTCTCCGAAGCTAAGTGCCGGTCCCGGGCTTCTTTCGGCACAAACCGCTCTCAGGAGCTCCCTGCGCTCGCCACAATGCTCTGTGTGCGAAGAAGCCGCTTCTTCGCCTCCGGGAGAACCGGCGAGCGGCAGCTTCCCAAAGGCGAAGATGCAAGCTGCAGCACACAGGCACAGTGTGGGCAGCCTTCAGACTTAGAGAAAACAGTACTTTACCACTCTCCTGCCTTTTCCATGGTTATTCTATTGGAAAAGAACGAGTTTTGGACAACTACCTTTCATTCTTGCCAAACTCTTTGCAGACCCCCGTGCAAGCTTTAGAACAAGATTTTGGATGTTTTCTTTCCTGGCAGAGTTTCTCCTTGCAAGATATGGTGGAAAAGCTTTTGGCTGAGTGTAGAGCGGCAAGACACGCAGAAGACGCGGATACGCAGCTCTCCGAAGCTAAGTGCCGGTCCCGGGCTTCTTTCGGCACAAACCGCTCTCAGGAGCTCCCTGCGCTCGCCACAATGCTCTGTGTGCGAAGAAGCCGCTTCTTCGCCTCCGGGAGAATCGGCGAGCGGCAGCTTCCCAAAGGCGAAGATGCAAGCTGCAGCACACAGGCACAGTGTGGGCAGCCTTCAGACTTAGAGAAAACAGTACTTTACCACTCTCCTGCCTTTTCCATGGTTATTCTATTGGAAAAGAACGAGTTTTGGACAACTACCTTTCATTCTTGCCAAACTCTTTGCAGACCCCCGTGCAAGCTTTAGAACAAGATTTTGGATGTTTTCTTTCCTGGCAGAGTTTCTCCTTGCAAGATATGCTGGAAAAGCTTTTTGCTGAGTGTAGAGCGGCAAGACACGCAGAAGACGCAGATACGCAGCTCTCCGAAGCTAAGTGCCGGTCCCGGGCTTCTTTCGGCACAAACCGCTCTCAGGAGCTCCCTGCGCTCGCCACAATGCTCTGTGTGCGAAGAAGCCGCTTCTTCGCCTGCGGGAGAATCGGCGAGCGGCAGCTTCCCAAAGGCGAAGATGCAAGCTGCAGCACACAGGCACAGTGTGGGCAGCCTTCAGACTTAGAGAAAACAGTACTTTACCACTCTCCTGCCTTTTCCATGGTTATTCTATTGGAAAAGAACGAGTTTTGGACAACTACCTTTCATTCTTGCCAAACTCTTTGCAGACCCCCGTGCAAGCTTTAGAACAAGATTTTGGATGTTTTCTTTCCTGGCAGAGTTTCTCCTTGCAAGATATGGTGGAAAAGCTTTTGGCTGAGTGTAGAGCGGCAAGACACGCAGAAGACGCAGATACGCAGCTCTCCGAAGCTAAGTGCCGGTCCCGGGCTTCTTTCGGCACAAACCGCTCTCAGGAGCTCCCTGCGCTCGCCACAATGCTCTGTGTGCGAAGAAGCCGCTTCTTCGCCTCCGGGAGAATCGGCGAGCGGCAGCTTCCCAAAGGCGAAGATGCAAGCTGCAGCACACAGGCACAGTGTGGGCAGCCTTCAGACTTAGAAAAAACAGTACTTTACCACTCTCCTGCCTTTTCCATGGTTATTCTATTGGAAAAGAACGAGTTTTGGACAACTACCTTTCATTCTTGCCAAACTCTTTGCAGACCCCCGTGCAAGCTTTAGAACAAGATTTTGGATGTTTTCTTTCCTGGCAGAGTTTCTCCTTGCAAGATATGGTGGAAAAGCTTTTTGCTGAGTGTAGAGCGGCAAGACACGCAGAAGACGCAGATACGCAGCTCTCCGAAGCTAAGTGCCGGTCCCGGGCTTCTTTCGGCACAAACCGCTCTCAGGAGCTCCCTGCGCTCGCCACAATGCTCTGTGTGCGAAGAAGCCGCTTCTTCGCCTGCGGGAGAATCGGCGAGCGGCAGCTTCCCAAAGGCGAAGATGCAAGCTGCAGCACACAGGCACAGTGTGGGCAGCCTTCAGACTTAGAGAAAACAGTACTTTACCACTCTCCTGCCTTTTCCATGGTTATTCTATTGGAAAAGAACGAGTTTTGGACAACTACCTTTCATTCTTGCCAAACTCTTTGCAGACCCCCGTGCAAGCTTTAGAACAAGATTTTGGATGTTTTCTTTCCTGGCAGAGTTTCTCCTTGCAAGATATGGTGGAAAAGCTTTTGGCTGAGTGTAGAGCGGCAAGACACGCAGAAGACGCAGATACGCAGCTCTCCGAAGCTAAGTGCCGGTCCCGAGCTTCTTTCGGCACAAACCGCTCTCAGGAGCTCCCTGCGCTCGCCACAATGCTCTGTGTGCGAAGAAGCCGCTTCTTCGCCTCCGGGAGAATCGGCGAGCGGCAGCTTCCCAAAGGCGAAGATGCAAGCTGCGGCACGCAGGCACAGTGTGGGCAGCCTTCAGACTTAGAGAAAACAGTACTTTACCACTCTCCTGCCTTTTCCATGGTTATTCTATTGGAAAAGAACGAGTTTTGGACAACTACCTTTCATTCTTGCCAAACTCTTTGCAGACCCCCGTGCAAGCTTTAGAACAAGATTTTGGATGTTTTCTTTCCTGGCAGAGTTTCTCCTTGCAAGATATGGTGGAAAAGCTTTTTGCTGAGTGTAGAGCGGCAAGACACGCAGAAGACGCAGATACGCAGCTCTCCGAAGCTAAGTGCCGGTCCCGGGCTTCTTTCGGCACAAACCGCTCTCAGGAGCTCCCTGCGCTCGCCACAATGCTCTGTGTGCGAAGAAGCCGCTTCTTCGCCTGCGGGAGAATCGGCGAGCGGCAGCTTCCCAAAGGCGAAGATGCAAGCTGCAGCACACAGGCACAGTGTGGGCAGCATTCAGACTTAGAGAAAACAGTACTTTACCACTCTCCTGCCTTTTCCATGGTTATTCTATTGGAAAAGAACGAGTTTTGGACAACTACCTTTCATTCTTGCCAAACTCTTTGCAGACCCCCGTGCAAGCTTTAGAACAAGATTTTGGATGTTTTCTTTCCTGGCAGAGTTTCTCCTTGCAAGATATGGTGGAAAAGCTTTTGGCTGAGTGTAGAGCGGCAAGACACGCAGAAGACGCGGATACGCAGCTCTCCGAAGCTAAGTGCCGGTCCCGGGCTTCTTTCGGCACAAACCGCTCTCAGGAGCTCCCTGCGCTCGCCACAATGCTCTGTGTGCGAAGAAGCCGCTTCTTCGCCTCCGGGAGAATCGGCGAGCGGCAGCTTCCCAAAGGCGAAGATGCAAGCTGCAGCACACAGGCACAGTGTGGGCAGCCTTCAGACTTAGAGAAAACAGTACTTTACCACTCTCCTGCCTTTTCCATGGTTATTCTATTGGAAAAGAACGAGTTTTGGACAACTACCTTTCATTCTTGCCAAACTCTTTGCAGACCCCCGTGCAAGCTTTAGAACAAGATTTTGGATGTTTTCTTTCCTGGCAGAGTTTCTCCTTGCAAGATATGGTGGAAAAGCTTTTTGCTGAGTATAGAGCGGCAAGACACGCAGAAGACGCAGATACGCAGCTCTCCGAAGCTAAGTGCCGGTCCCGGGCTTCTTTCGGCACAAACCGCTCTCAGGAGCTCCCTGCGCTCGCCACAATGCTCTGTGTGCGAAGAAGCCGCTTCTTCGCCTGCAGGAGAATCGGCGAGCGGCAGCTTCCCAAAGGCGAAGATGCAAGCTGCAGCACACAGGCACAGTGTGGGCAGCCTTCAGACTTAGAGAAAACAGTACTTTACCACTCTCCTGCCTTTTCCATGGTTATTCTATTGGAAAAGAACGAGTTTTGGACAACTACCTTTCATTCTTGCCAAACTCTTTGCAGACCCCCGTGCAAGCTTTAGAACAAGATTTTGGATGTTTTCTTTCCTGGCAGAGTTTCTCCTTGCAAGATATGGTGGAAAAGCTTTTGGCTGAGTGTAGAGCGGCAAGACACGCAGAAGACGCAGATACGCAGCTCTCCGAAGCTAAGTGCCGGTCCCGGGCTTCTTTCGGCACAAACCGCTCTCAGGAGCTCCCTGCGCTCGCCACAATGCTCTGTGTGCGAAGAAGCCGCTTCTTCGCCTCCGGGAGAATCGGCGAGCGGCAGCTTCCCAAAGGCGAAGATGCAAGCTGCAGCACACAGGCACAGTGTGGGCAGCCTTCAGACTTAGAGAAAACAGTACTTTACCACTCTCCTGCCTTTTCCATGGTTATTCTATTGGAAAAGAACGAGTTTTGGACAACTACCTTTCATTCTTGCCAAACTCTTTGCAGACCCCCGTGCAAGCTTTAGAACAAGATTTTGGATGTTTTCTTTCCTGGCAGAGTTTCTCCTTGCAAGATATGGTGGAAAAGCTTTTGGCTGAGTGTAGAGCGGCAAGACACGCAGAAGACGCAGATACGCAGCTCTCCGAAGCTAAGTGCCGGTCCCGGGCTTCTTTCGGCACAAACCGCTCTCAGGAGCTCCCTGCGCTCGCCACAATGCTCTGTGTGCGAAGAAGCCGCTTCTTCGCCTCCGGGAGAATCGGCGAGCGGCAGCTTCCCAAAGGCGAAGATGCAAGCTGCAGCACACAGGCACAGTGTGGGCAGCCTACAGACTTAGAGAAAACAGTACTTTACCACTCTCCTGCCTTTTCCATGGTTATTCTATTGGAAAAGAACGAGTTTTGGACAACTACCTTTCATTCTTGCCAAACTCTTTGCAGACCTGCGTGCAAGCTTTAGAACAAGATTTTGGATGTTTTCTTTCCTGGCAGAGTTTCTCCTTGCAAGATATGGTGGAAAAGCTTTTTGCTGAGTGTAGAGCGGCAAGACACGCAGAAGACGCGGATACGCAGCTCTCCGAAGCTAAGTGCCGGTCCCGGGCTTCTTTCGGCACAAACCTCTCTCAGGAGCTCCCTGCGCCCTCCACAATGCTCTGTGTGCGAAGAAGCCGCTTCTTCGCCTCCGGGAGAATCGGCGAGCGGCAGCTTGCCAAAGGCGAAGATGCAAGCTGCAGCACACAGGCACAGTGTGGGCAGCCTTCAGACTTAGAGAAAACAGTACTTTACCACTCTCCTGCCTTTTCCATGGTTATTCTATTGGAAAAGAACGAGTTTTGGACAACTACCTTTCATTCTTGCCAAACTCTTTGCAGACCTGCGTGCAAGCTTTAGAACAAGATTTTGGATGTTTTCTTTCCTGGCAGAGTTTCTCCTTGCAAGATATGGTGGAAAAGCTTTTTGCTGAGTGTAGAGCGGCAAGACACGCAGAAGACGCAGATACGCAGCTCTCCGAAGCTAAGTGCCGGTCCCGGGCTTCTTTCGGCACAAACCGCTCTCAGGAGCTCCCTGCGCTCGCCACAATGCTCTGTGTGCGAAGAAGCCGCTTCTTCGCCTGCGGGAGAATCGGCGAGCGGCAGCTTCCCAAAGGCGAAGATGCAAGCTGCAGCACACAGGCACAGTGTGGGCAGCCTTCAGACTTAGAGAAAACAGTACTTTACCACTCTCCTGCCTTTTCCATGGTTATTCTATTGGAAAAGAACGAGTTTTGGACAACTACCTTTCATTCTTGCCAAACTCTTTGCAGACCCCCGTGCAAGCTTTAGAACAAGATTTTGGATGTTTTCTTTCCTGGCAGAGTTTCTCCTTGCAAGATATGGTGGAAAAGCTTTTGGCTGAGTGTAGAGCGGCAAGACACGCAGAAGACGCAGATACGCAGCTCTCCGAAGCTAAGTGCCGGTCCCGGGCTTCTTTCGGCACAAACCGCTCTCAGGAGCTCCCTGCGCTCGCCACAATGCTCTGTGTGCGAAGAAGCCGCTTCTTCGCCTGCGGGAGAATCGGCGAGCGGCAGCTTCCCAAAGGCGAAGATGCAAGCTGCAGCACACAGGCACAGTGTGGGCAGCATTCAGACTTAGAGAAAACAGTACTTTACCACTCTCCTGCCTTTTCCATGGTTATTCTATTGGAAAAGAATGAGTTTTGGACAACTACCTTTCATTCTTGCCAAACTCTTTGCAGACCCCCGTGCAAGCTTTAGAACAAGATTTTGGATGTTTTCTTTCCTGGCAGAGTTTCTCCTTGCAAGATATGGTGGAAAAGCTTTTGGCTGAGTGTAGAGCGGCAAGACACGCAGAAGACGCGGATACGCAGCTCTCCGAAGCTAAGTGCCGGTCCCGGGCTTCTTTCGGCACAAACCGCTCTCAGGAGCTCCCTGCGCTCGCCACAATGCTCTGTGTGCGAAGAAGCCGCTTCTTCGCCTGCGGGAGAATCGGCGAGCGGCAGCTTCCCAAAGGCGAAGATGCAAGCTGCAGCACACAGGCACAGTGTGGGCAGCCTTCAGACTTAGAGAAAACAGTACTTTACCACTCTCCTGCCTTTTCCATGGTTATTCTATTGGAAAAGAACGAGTTTTGGACAACTACCTTTCATTCTTGCCAAACTCTTTGCAGACCTGCGTGCAAGCTTTAGAACAAGATTTTGGATGTTTTCTTTCCTGGCAGAGTTTCTCCTTGCAAGATATGGTGGAAAAGCTTTTGGCTGAGTGTAGAGCGGCAAGACACGCAGAAGACGCAGATACGCAGCTCTCCGAAGCTAAGTGCCGGTCCCGGGCTTCTTTCGGCACAAACCGCTCTCAGGAGCTCCCTGCGCTCGCCACAATGCTCTGTGTGCGAAGAAGCCGCTTCTTCGCCTGCGGGAGAATCGGCGAGCGGCAGCTTCCCAAAGGCGAAGATGCAAGCTGCAGCACACAGGCACAGTGTGGGCAGCCTTCAGACTTAGAGAAAACAGTACTTTACCACTCTCCTGCCTTTTCCATGGTTATTCTATTGGAAAAGAACGAGTTTTGGACAACTACCTTTCATTCTTGCCAAACTCTTTGCAGACCCCCGTGCAAGCTTTAGAACAAGATTTTGGATGTTTTCTTTCCTGGCAGAGTTTCTCCTTGCAAGATATGGTGGAAAAGCTTTTGGCTGAGTGTAGAGCGGCAAGACACGCAGAAGACGCAGATACGCAGCTCTCCGAAGCTAAGTGCCGGTCCCGGGCTTCTTTCGGCACAAACCGCTCTCAGGAGCTCCCTGCGCTCGCCACAATGCTCTGTGTGCGAAGAAGCCGCTTCTTCGCCTCCGGGAGAATCGGCGAGCGGCAGCTTCCCAAAGGCGAAGATGCAAGCTGCAGCACACAGGCACAGTGTGGGCAGCCTTCAGACTTAGAGAAAACAGTACTTTACCACTCTCCTGCCTTTTCCATGGTTATTCTATTGGAAAAGAACGAGTTTTGGACAACTACCTTTCATTCTTGCCAAACTCTTTGCAGACCCCCGTGCAAGCTTTAGAACAAGATTTTGGATGTTTTCTTTCCTGGCAGAGTTTCTCCTTGCAAGATATGGTGGAAAAGCTTTTTGCTGAGTGTAGAGCGGCAAGACACGCAGAAGACGCAGATACGCAGCTCTCCGAAGCTAAGTGCCGGTCCCGGGCTTCTTTCGGCACAAACCGCTCTCAGGAGCTCCCTGCGCTCGCCACAATGCTCTGTGTGCGAAGAAGCCGCTTCTTCGCCTCCGGGAGAATCGGCGAGCGGCAGCTTCCCAAAGGCGAAGATGCAAGCTGCAGCACGCAGGCACAGTGTGGGCAGCCTTCAGACTTAGAAAAAACAGTACTTTACCACTCTCCTGCCTTTTCCATGGTTATTCTATTGGAAAAGAACGAGTTTTGGACAACTACCTTTCATTCTTGCCAAACTCTTTGCAGACCCCCGTGCAAGCTTTAGAACAAGATTTTGGATGTTTTCTTTCCTGGCAGAGTTTCTCCTTGCAAGATATGGTGGAAAAGCTTTTTGCTGAGTGTAGAGCGGCAAGACACGCAGAAGACGCAGATACGCAGCTCTCCGAAGCTAAGTGCCGGTCCCGGGCTTCTTTCGGCACAAACCGCTCTCAGGAGCTCCCTGCGCTCGCCACAATGCTCTGTGTGCGAAGAAGCCGCTTCTTCGCCTGCGGGAGAATCGGCGAGCGGCAGCTTCCCAAAGGCGAAGATGCAAGCTGCAGCACACAGGCACAGTGTGGGCAGCCTTCAGACTTAGAGAAAACAGTACTTTACCACTCTCCTGCCTTTTCCATGGTTATTCTATTGGAAAAGAACGAGTTTTGGACAACTACCTTTCATTCTTGCCAAACTCTTTGCAGACCCCCGTGCAAGCTTTAGAACAAGATTTTGGATGTTTTCTTTCCTGGCAGAGTTTCTCCTTGCAAGATATGGTGGAAAAGCTTTTTGCTGAGTGTAGAGCGGCAAGACACGCAGAAGACGCAGATACGCAGCTCTCCGAAGCTAAGTGCCGGTCCCGGGCTTCTTTCGGCACAAACCGCTCTCAGGAGCTCCCTGCGCTCGCCACAATGCTCTGTGTGCGAAGAAGCCGCTTCTTCGCCTGCGGGAGAATCGGCGAGCGGCAGCTTCCCAAAGGCGAAGATGCAAGCTGCAGCACACAGGCACAGTGTGGGCAGCCTTCAGACTTAGAGAAAACAGTACTTTACCACTCTCCTGCCTTTTCCATGGTTATTCTATTGGAAAAGAACGAGTTTTGGACAACTACCTTTCATTCTTGCCAAACTCTTTGCAGACCCCCGTGCAAGCTTTAGAACAAGATTTTGGATGTTTTCTTTCCTGGCAGAGTTTCTCCTTGCAAGATATGGTGGAAAAGCTTTTTGCTGAGTGTAGAGCGGCAAGACACGCAGAAGACGCAGATACGCAGCTCTCCGAAGCTAAGTGCCGGTCCCGGGCTTCTTTCGGCACAAACCGCTCTCAGGAGCTCCCTGCGCTCGCCACAATGCTCTGTGTGCGAAGAAGCCGCTTCTTCGCCTGCGGGAGAATCGGCGAGCGGCAGCTTCCCAAAGGCGAAGATGCAAGCTGCAGCACACAGGCACAGTGTGGGCAGCCTTCAGACTTAGAGAAAACAGTACTTTACCACTCTCCTGCCTTTTCCATGGTTATTCTATTGGAAAAGAACGAGTTTTGGACAACTACCTTTCATTCTTGCCAAACTCTTTGCAGACCCCCGTGCAAGCTTTAGAACAAGATTTTGGATGTTTTCTTTCCTGGCAGAGTTTCTCCTTGCAAGATATGGTGGAAAAGCTTTTGGCTGAGTGTAGAGCGGCAAGACACGCAGAAGACGCAGATACGCAGCTCTCCGAAGCTAAGTGCCGGTCCCGGGCTTCTTTCGGCACAAACCGCTCTCAGGAGCTCCCTGCGCTCGCCACAATGCTCTGTGTGCGAAGAAGCCGCTTCTTCGCCTGCGGGAGAATCGGCGAGCGGCAGCTTCCCAAAGGCGAAGATGCAAGCTGCAGCACACAGGCACAGTGTGGGCAGCCTTCAGACTTAGAGAAAACAGTACTTTACCACTCTCCTGCCTTTTCCATGGTTATTCTATTGGAAAAGAACGAGTTTTGGACAACTACCTTTCATTCTTGCCAAACTCTTTGCAGACCCCCGTGCAAGCTTTAGAACAAGATTTTGGATGTTTTCTTTCCTGGCAGAGTTTCTCCTTGCAAGATATGGTGGAAAAGCTTTTGGCTGAGTGTAGAGCGGCAAGACACGCAGAAGACGCAGATACGCAGCTCTCCGAAGCTAAGTGCCGGTCCCGGGCTTCTTTCGGCACAAACCGCTCTCAGGAGCTCCCTGCGCTCGCCACAATGCTCTGTGTGCGAAGAAGCCGCTTCTTCGCCTGCGGGAGAATCGGCGAGCGGCAGCTTCCCAAAGGCGAAGATGCAAGCTGCAGCACACAGGCACAGTGTGGGCAGCCTTCAGACTTAGAGAAAACAGTACTTTACCACTCTCCTGCCTTTTCCATGGTTATTCTAATGGAAAAGAACGAGTTTTGGACAACTACCTTTCATTCTTGCCAAACTCTTTGCAGACCCCCGTGCAAGCTTTAGAACAAGATTTTGGATGTTTTCTTTCCTGGCAGAGTTTCTCCTTGCAAGATATGGTGGAAAAGCTTTTTGCTGAGTGTAGAGCGGCAAGACACGCAGAAGACGCAGATACGCAGCTCTCCGAAGCTAAGTGCCGGTCCCGGGCTTCTTTCGGCACAAACCGCTCTCAGGAGCTCCCTGCGCTCGCCACAATGCTCTGTGTGCGAAGAAGCCGCTTCTTCGCCTGCGGGAGAATCGGCGAGCGGCAGCTTCCCAAAGGCGAAGATGCAAGCTGCAGCACACAGGCACAGTGTGGGCAGCATTCAGACTTAGAGAAAACAGTACTTTACCACTCTCCTGCCTTTTCCATGGTTATTCTATTGGAAAAGAACGAGTTTTGGACAACTACCTTTCATTCTTGCCAAACTCTTTGCAGACCCCCGTGCAAGCTTTAGAACAAGATTTTGGATGTTTTCTTTCCTGGCAGAGTTTCTCCTTGCAAGATATGGTGGAAAAGCTTTTTGCTGAGTGTAGAGCGGCAAGACACGCAGAAGACGCGGATACGCAGCTCTCCGAAGCTAAGTGCCGGTCCCGGGCTTCTTTCGGCACAAACCGCTCTCAGGAGCTCCCTGCGCTCGCCACAATGCTCTGTGTGCGAAGAAGCCGCTTCTTCGCCTCCGGGAGAATCGGCGAGCGGCAGCTTCCCAAAGGCGAAGATGCAAGCTGCAGCACACAGGCACAGTGTGGGCAGCATTCAGACTTAGAGAAAACAGTACTTTACCACTCTCCTGCCTTTTCCATGGTTATTCTATTGGAAAAGAACGAGTTTTGGACAACTACCTTTCATTCTTGCCAAACTCTTTGCAGACCCCCGTGCAAGCTTTAGAACAAGATTTTGGATGTTTTCTTTCCTGGCAGAGTTTCTCCTTGCAAGATATGGTGGAAAAGCTTTTTGCTGAGTATAGAGCGGCAAGACACGCAGAAGACGCAGATACGCAGCTCTCCGAAGCTAAGTGCCGGTCCCGGGCTTCTTTCGGCACAAACCGCTCTCAGGAGCTCCCTGCGCTCGCCACAATGCTCTGTGTGCGAAGAAGCCGCTTCTTCGCCTGCGGGAGAATCGGCGAGCGGCAGCTTCCCAAAGGCGAAGATGCAAGCTGCAGCACACAGGCACAGTGTGGGCAGCCTTCAGACTTCGAGAAAACAGTACTTTACCACTCTCCTGCCTTTTCCATGGTTATTCTATTGGAAAAGAACGAGTTTTGGACAACTACCTTTCATTCTTGCCAAACTCTTTGCAGACCCCCGTGCAAGCTTTAGAACAAGATTTTGGATGTTTTCTTTCCTGGCAGAGTTTCTCCTTGCAAGATATGGTGGAAAAGCTTTTGGCTGAGTGTAGAGCGGCAAGACACGCAGAAGACGCAGATACGCAGCTCTCCGAAGCTAAGTGCCGGTCCCGGGCTTCTTTCGGCACAAACCGCTCTCAGGAGCTCCCTGCGCTCGCCACAATGCTCTGTGTGCGAAGAAGCCGCTTCTTCGCCTCCGGGAGAACCGGCGAGCGGCAGCTTCCCAAAGGCGAAGATGCAAGCTGCAGCACACAGGCACAGTGTGGGCAGCCTTCAGACTTAGAGAAAACAGTACTTTACCACTCTCCTGCCTTTTCCATGGTTATTCTATTGGAAAAGAACGAGTTTTGGACAACTACCTTTCATTCTTGCCAAACTCTTTGCAGACCCCCGTGCAAGCTTTAGAACAAGATTTTGGATGTTTTCTGTCCTGGCAGAGTTTCTCCTTGCAAGATATGGTGGAAAAGCTTTTGGCTGAGTGTAGAGCGGCAAGACACGCAGAAGACGCGGATACGCAGCTCTCCGAAGCTAAGTGCCGGTCCCGGGCTTCTTTCGGCACAAACCGCTCTCAGGAGCTCCCTGCGCTCGCCACAATGCTCTGTGTGCGAAGAAGCCGCTTCTTCGCCTGCGGGAGAATCGGCGAGCGGCAGCTTCCCAAAGGCGAAGATGCAAGCTGCAGCACACAGGCACAGTGTGGGCAGCCTTCAGACTTAGAGAAAACAGTACTTTACCACTCTCCTGCCTTTTCCATGGTTATTCTATTGGAAAAGAACGAGTTTTGGACAACTACCTTTCATTCTTGCCAAACTCTTTGCAGACCCCCGTGCAAGCTTTAGAACAAGATTTTGGATGTTTTCTTTCCTGGCAGAGTTTCTCCTTGCAAGATATGGTGGAAAAGCTTTTGGCTGAGTGTAGAGCGGCAAGACACGCAGAAGACGCGGATACGCAGCTCTCCGAAGCTAAGTGCCGGTCCCGGGCTTCTTTCGGCACAAACCGCTCTCAGGAGCTCCCTGCGCTCGCCACAATGCTCTGTGTGCGAAGAAGCCGCTTCTTCGCCTCCGGGAGAATCGGCGAGCGGCAGCTTCCCAAAGGCGAAGATGCAAGCTGCAGCACACAGGCACAGTGTGGGCAGCCTTCAGACTTAGAGAAAACAGTACTTTACCACTCTCCTGCCTTTTCCATGGTTATTCTATTGGAAAAGAACGAGTTTTGGACAACTACCTTTCATTCTTGCCAAACTCTTTGCAGACCCCCGTGCAAGCTTTAGAACAAGATTTTGGATGTTTTCTTTCCTGGCAGAGTTTCTCCTTGCAAGATATGGTGGAAAAGCTTTTTGCTGAGTGTAGAGCGGCAAGACACGCAGAAGACGCAGATACGCAGCTCTCCGAAGCTAAGTGCCGGTCCCGGGCTTCTTTCGGCACAAACCGCTCTCAGGAGCTCCCTGCGCTCGCCACAATGCTCTGTGTGCGAAGAAGCCGCTTCTTCGCCTCCGGGAGAATCGGCGAGCGGCAGCTTCCCAAAGGCGAAGATGCAAGCTGCAGCACACAGGCACAGTGTGGGCAGCCTTCAGACTTAGAGAAAACAGTACTTTACCACTCTCCTGCCTTTTCCATGGTTATTCTATTGGAAAAGAACGAGTTTTGGACAACTACCTTTCATTCTTGCCAAACTCTTTGCAGACCCCCGTGCAAGCTTTAGAACAAGATTTTGGATGTTTTCTTTCCTGGCAGAGTTTCTCCTTGCAAGATATGGTGGAAAAGCTTTTGGCTGAGTGTAGAGCGGCAAGACACGCAGAAGACGCAGATACGCAGCTCTCCGAAGCTAAGTGCCGGTCCCGGGCTTCTTTCGGCACAAACCGCTCTCAGGAGCTCCCTGCGCTCGCCACAATGCTCTGTGTGCGAAGAAGCCGCTTCTTCGCCTGCGGGAGAATCGGCGAGCGGCAGCTTCCCAAAGGCGAAGATGCAAGCTGCAGCACACAGGCACAGTGTGGGCAGCCTACAGACTTAGAGAAAACAGTACTTTACCACTCTCCTGCCTTTTCCATGGTTATTCTATTGGAAAAGAACGAGTTTTGGACAACTACCTTTCATTCTTGCCAAACTCTTTGCAGACCCCCGTGCAAGCTTTAGAACAAGTTTTTGGATGTTTTCTTTCCTGGCAGAGTTTCTCCTTGCAAGATATGGTGGAAAAGCTTTTTGCTGAGTGTAGAGCGGCAAGACACGCAGAAGACGCGGATACGCAGCTCTCCGAAGCTAAGTGCCGGTCCCGGGCTTCTTTCGGCACAAACCTCTCTCAGGAGCTCCCTGCGCCCTCCACAATGCTCTGTGTGCGAAGAAGCCGCTTCTTCGCCTCCGGGAGAATCGGCGAGCGGCAGCTTCCCAAAGGCGAAGATGCAAGCTGCAGCACACAGGCACAGTGTGGGCAGCCTTCAGACTTAGAGAAAACAGTACTTTACCACTCTCCTGCCTTTTCCATGGTTATTCTATTGGAAAAGAACGAGTTTTGGACAACTACCTTTCATTCTTGCCAAACTCTTTGCAGACCCCCGTGCAAGCTTTAGAACAAGATTTTGGATGTTTTCTTTCCTGGCAGAGTTTCTCCTTGCAAGATATGGTGGAAAAGCTTTTTGCTGAGTGTAGAGCGGCAAGACACGCAGAAGACGCAGATACGCAGCTCTCCGAAGCTAAGTGCCGGTCCCGGGCTTCTTTCGGCACAAACCGCTCTCAGGAGCTCCCTGCGCTCGCCACAATGCTCTGTGTGCGAAGAAGCCGCTTCTTCGCCTGCGGGAGAATCGGCGAGCGGCAGCTTCCCAAAGGCGAAGATGCAAGCTGCAGCACACAGGCACAGTGTGGGCAGCCTTCAGACTTAGAGAAAACAGTACTTTACCACTCTCCTGCCTTTTCCATGGTTATTCTATTGGAAAAGAACGAGTTTTGGACAACTACCTTTCATTCTTGCCAAACTCTTTGCAGACCCCCTTGCAAGCTTTAGAACAAGATTTTGGATGTTTTCTTTCCTGGCAGAGTTTCTCCTTGCAAGATATGGTGGAAAAGCTTTTGGCTGAGTGTAGAGCGGCAAGACACGCAGAAGACGCAGATACGCAGCTCTCCGAAGCTAAGTGCCGGTCCCGGGCTTCTTTCGGCACAAACCGCTCTCAGGAGCTCCCTGCGCTCGCCACAATGCTCTGTGTGCGAAGAAGCCGCTTCTTCGCCTGCGGGAGAATCGGCGAGCGGCAGCTTCCCAAAGGCGAAGATGCAAGCTGCAGCACACAGGCACAGTGTGGGCAGCATTCAGACTTAGAGAAAACAGTACTTTACCACTCTCCTGCCTTTTCCATGGTTATTCTATTGGAAAAGAACGAGTTTTGGACAACTACCTTTCATTCTTGCCAAACTCTTTGCAGACCCCCGTGCAAGCTTTAGAACAAGATTTTGGATGTTTTCTTTCCTGGCAGAGTTTCTCCTTGCAAGATATGGTGGAAAAGCTTTTTGCTGAGTGTAGAGCGGCAAGACACGCAGAAGACGCGGATACGCAGCTCTCCGAAGCTAAGTGCCGGTCCCGGGCTTCTTTCGGCACAAACCGCTCTCAGGAGCTCCCTGCGCTCGCCACAATGCTCTGTGTGCGAAGAAGCCGCTTCTTCGCCTCCGGGAGAATCGGCGAGCGGCAGCTTCCCAAAGGCGAAGATGCAAGCTGCAGCACACAGGCACAGTGTGGGCAGCATTCAGACTTAGAGAAAACAGTACTTTACCACTCTCCTGCCTTTTCCATGGTTATTCTATTGGAAAAGAACGAGTTTTGGACAACTACCTTTCATTCTTGCCAAACTCTTTGCAGACCCCCGTGCAAGCTTTAGAACAAGATTTTGGATGTTTTCTTTCCTGGCAGAGTTTCTCCTTGCAAGATATGGTGGAAAAGCTTTTTGCTGAGTATAGAGCGGCAAGACACGCAGAAGACGCAGATACGCAGCTCTCCGAAGCTAAGTGCCGGTCCCGGGCTTCTTTCGGCACAAACCGCTCTCAGGAGCTCCCTGCGCTCGCCACAATGCTCTGTGTGCGAAGAAGCCGCTTCTTCGCCTGCGGGAGAATCGGCGAGCGGCAGCTTCCCAAAGGCGAAGATGCAAGCTGCAGCACACAGGCACAGTGTGGGCAGCCTTCAGACTTAGAGAAAACAGTACTTTACCACTCTCCTGCCTTTTCCATGGTTATTCTATTGGAAAAGAACGAGTTTTGGACAACTACCTTTCATTCTTGCCAAACTCTTTGCAGACCCCCGTGCAAGCTTTAGAACAAGATTTTGGATGTTTTCTTTCCTGGCAGAGTTTCTCCTTGCAAGATATGGTGGAAAAGCTTTTGGCTGAGTGTAGAGCGGCAAGACACGCAGAAGACGCAGATACGCAGCTCTCCGAAGCTAAGTGCCGGTCCCGGGCTTCTTTCGGCACAAACCGCTCTCAGGAGCTCCCTGCGCTCGCCACAATGCTCTGTGTGCGAAGAAGCCGCTTCTTCGCCTCCGGGAGAACCGGCGAGCGGCAGCTTCCCAAAGGCGAAGATGCAAGCTGCAGCACACAGGCACAGTGTGGGCAGCCTTCAGACTTAGAGAAAACAGTACTTTACCACTCTCCTGCCTTTTCCATGGTTATTCTATTGGAAAAGAACGAGTTTTGGACAACTACCTTTCATTCTTGCCAAACTCTTTGCAGACCCCCGTGCAAGCTTTAGAACAAGATTTTGGATGTTTTCTGTCCTGGCAGAGTTTCTCCTTGCAAGATATGGTGGAAAAGCTTTTGGCTGAGTGTAGAGCGGCAAGACACGCAGAAGACGCGGATACGCAGCTCTCCGAAGCTAAGTGCCGGTCCCGGGCTTCTTTCGGCACAAACCGCTCTCAGGAGCTCCCTGCGCTCGCCACAATGCTCTGTGTGCGAAGAAGCCGCTTCTTCGCCTGCGGGAGAATCGGCGAGCGGCAGCTTCCCAAAGGCGAAGATGCAAGCTGCAGCACACAGGCACAGTGTGGGCAGCCTTCAGACTTAGAGAAAACAGTACTTTACCACTCTCCTGCCTTTTCCATGGTTATTCTATTGGAAAAGAACGAGTTTTGGACAACTACCTTTCATTCTTGCCAAACTCTTTGCAGACCCCCGTGCAAGCTTTAGAACAAGATTTTGGATGTTTTCTTTCCTGGCAGAGTTTCTCCTTGCAAGATATGGTGGAAAAGCTTTTGGCTGAGTGTAGAGCGGCAAGACACGCAGAAGACGCGGATACGCAGCTCTCCGAAGCTAAGTGCCGGTCCCGGGCTTCTTTCGGCACAAACCGCTCTCAGGAGCTCCCTGCGCTCGCCACAATGCTCTGTGTGCGAAGAAGCCGCTTCTTCGCCTCCGGGAGAATCGGCGAGCGGCAGCTTCCCAAAGGCGAAGATGCAAGCTGCAGCACACAGGCACAGTGTGGGCAGCCTTCAGACTTAGAGAAAACAGTACTTTACCACTCTCCTGCCTTTTCCATGGTTATTCTATTGGAAAAGAACGAGTTTTGGACAACTACCTTTCATTCTTGCCAAACTCTTTGCAGACCTGCGTGCAAGCTTTAGAACAAGATTTTGGATGTTTTCTTTCCTGGCAGAGTTTCTCCTTGCAAGATATGGTGGAAAAGCTTTTGGCTGAGTGTAGAGCGGCAAGACACGCAGAAGACGCAGATACGCAGCTCTCCGAAGCTAAGTGCCGGTCCCGGGCTTCTTTCGGCACAAACCGCTCTCAGGAGCTCCCTGCGCTCGCCACAATGCTCTGTGTGCGAAGAAGCCGCTTCTTCGCCTCCGGGAGAATCGGCGAGCGGCAGCTTCCCAAAGGCGAAGATGCAAGCTGCAGCACACAGGCACAGTGTGGGCAGCCTTCAGACTTAGAGAAAACAGTACTTTACCACTCTCCTGCCTTTTCCATGGTTATTCTATTGGAAAAGAACGAGTTTTGGACAACTACCTTTCATTCTTGCCAAACTCTTTGCAGACCTGCGTGCAAGCTTTAGAACAAGATTTTGGATGTTTTCTTTCCTGGCAGAGTTTCTCCTTGCAAGATATGGTGGAAAAGCTTTTGGCTGAGTGTAGAGCGGCAAGACACGCAGAAGACGCAGATACGCAGCTCTCCGAAGCTAAGTGCCGGTCCCGGGCTTCTTTCGGCACAAACCGCTCTCAGGAGCTCCCTGCGCTCGCCACAATGCTCTGTGTGCGAAGAAGCCGCTTCTTCGCCTCCGGGAGAATCGGCGAGCGGCAGCTTCCCAAAGGCGAAGATGCAAGCTGCAGCACACAGGCACAGTGTGGGCAGCCTACAGACTTAGAGAAAACAGTACTTTACCACTCTCCTGCCTTTTCCATGGTTATTCTATTGGAAAAGAACGAGTTTTGGACAACTACCTTTCATTCTTGCCAAACTCTTTGCAGACCCCCGTGCAAGCTTTAGAACAAGTTTTTGGATGTTTTCTTTCCTGGCAGAGTTTCTCCTTGCAAGATATGGTGGAAAAGCTTTTTGCTGAGTGTAGAGCGGCAAGACACGCAGAAGACGCGGATACGCAGCTCTCCGAAGCTAAGTGCCGGTCCCGGGCTTCTTTCGGCACAAACCTCTCTCAGGAGCTCCCTGCGCCCTCCACAATGCTCTGTGTGCGAAGAAGCCGCTTCTTCGCCTCCGGGAGAATCGGCGAGCGGCAGCTTCCCAAAGGCGAAGATGCAAGCTGCAGCACACAGGCACAGTGTGGGCAGCCTTCAGACTTAGAGAAAACAGTACTTTACCACTCTCCTGCCTTTTCCATGGTTATTCTATTGGAAAAGAACGAGTTTTGGACAACTACCTTTCATTCTTGCCAAACTCTTTGCAGACCCCCGTGCAAGCTTTAGAACAAGATTTTGGATGTTTTCTTTCCTGGCAGAGTTTCTCCTTGCAAGATATGGTGGAAAAGCTTTTGGCTGAGTGTAGAGCGGCAAGACACGCAGAAGACGCAGATACGCAGCTCTCCGAAGCTAAGTGCCGGTCCCGGGCTTCTTTCGGCACAAACCGCTCTCAGGAGCTCCCTGCGCTCGCCACAATGCTCTGTGTGCGAAGAAGCCGCTTCTTCGCCTGCGGGAGAATCGGCGAGCGGCAGCTTCCCAAAGGCGAAGATGCAAGCTGCAGCACACAGGCACAGTGTGGGCAGCCTTCAGACTTAGAGAAAACAGTACTTTACCACTCTCCTGCCTTTTCCATGGTTATTCTATTGGAAAAGAACGAGTTTTGGACAACTACCTTTCATTCTTGCCAAACTCTTTGCAGACCCCCGTGCAAGCTTTAGAACAAGATTTTGGATGTTTTCTTTCCTGGCAGAGTTTCTCCTTGCAAGATATGGTGGAAAAGCTTTTGGCTGAGTGTAGAGCGGCAAGACACGCAGAAGACGCAGATACGCAGCTCTCCGAAGCTAAGTGCCGGTCCCGGGCTTCTTTCGGCACAAACCGCTCTCAGGAGCTCCCTGCGCTCGCCACAATGCTCTGTGTGCGAAGAAGCCGCTTCTTCGCCTGCGGGAGAATCGGCGAGCGGCAGCTTCCCAAAGGCGAAGATGCAAGCTGCAGCACACAGGCACAGTGTGGGCAGCATTCAGACTTAGAGAAAACAGTACTTTACCACTCTCCTGCCTTTTCCATGGTTATTCTATTGGAAAAGAACGAGTTTTGGACAACTACCTTTCATTCTTGCCAAACTCTTTGCAGACCCCCGTGCAAGCTTTAGAACAAGATTTTGGATGTTTTCTTTCCTGGCAGAGTTTCTCCTTGCAAGATATGGTGGAAAAGCTTTTGGCTGAGTGTAGAGCGGCAAGACACGCAGAAGACGCGGATACGCAGCTCTCCGAAGCTAAGTGCCGGTCCCGGGCTTCTTTCGGCACAAACCGCTCTCAGGAGCTCCCTGCGCTCGCCACAATGCTCTGTGTGCGAAGAAGCCGCTTCTTCGCCTCCGGGAGAATCGGCGAGCGGCAGCTTCCCAAAGGCGAAGATGCAAGCTGCAGCACACAGGCACAGTGTGGGCAGCATTCAGACTTAGAGAAAACAGTACTTTACCACTCTCCTGCCTTTTCCATGGTTATTCTATTGGAAAAGAACGAGTTTTGGACAACTACCTTTCATTCTTGCCAAACTCTTTGCAGACCCCCGTGCAAGCTTTAGAACAAGATTTTGGATGTTTTCTTTCCTGGCAGAGTTTCTCCTTGCAAGATATGGTGGAAAAGCTTTTTGCTGAGTGTAGAGCGGCAAGACACGCAGAAGACGCAGATACGCAGCTCTCCGAAGCTAAGTGCCGGTCCCGGGCTTCTTTCGGCACAAACCGCTCTCAGGAGCTCCCTGCGCTCGCCACAATGCTCTGTGTGCGAAGAAGCCGCTTCTTCGCCTGCGGGAGAATCGGCGAGCGGCAGCTTCCCAAAGGCGAAGATGCAAGCTGCAGCACACAGGCACAGTGTGGGCAGCCTTCAGACTTAGAGAAAACAGTACTTTACCACTCTCCTGCCTTTTCCATGGTTATTCTATTGGAAAAGAACGAGTTTTGGACAACTACCTTTCATTCTTGCCAAACTCTTTGCAGACCCCCGTGCAAGCTTTAGAACAAGATTTTGGATGTTTTCTTTCCTGGCAGAGTTTCTCCTTGCAAGATATGGTGGAAAAGCTTTTGGCTGAGTGTAGAGCGGCAAGACACGCAGAAGACGCAGATACGCAGCTCTCCGAAGCTAAGTGCCGGTCCCGGGCTTCTTTCGGCACAAACCGCTCTCAGGAGCTCCCTGCGCTCGCCACAATGCTCTGTGTGCGAAGAAGCCGCTTCTTCGCCTCCGGGAGAATCGGCGAGCGGCAGCTTCCCAAAGGCGAAGATGCAAGCTGCAGCACGCAGGCACAGTGTGGGCAGCCTTCAGACTTAGAGAAAACAGTACTTTACCACTCTCCTGCCTTTTCCATGGTTATTCTATTGGAAAAGAACGAGTTTTGGACAACTACCTTTCATTCTTGCCAAACTCTTTGCAGACCCCCGTGCAAGCTTTAGAACAAGATTTTGGATGTTTTCTTTCCTGGCAGAGTTTCTCCTTGCAAGATATGGTGGAAAAGCTTTTTGCTGAGTGTAGAGCGGCAAGACACGCAGAAGACGCAGATACGCAGCTCTCCGAAGCTAAGTGCCGGTCCCGGGCTTCTTTCGGCACAAACCGCTCTCAGGAGCTCCCTGCGCTCGCCACAATGCTCTGTGTGCGAAGAAGCCGCTTCTTCGCCTCCGGGAGAATCGGCGAGCGGCAGCTTCCCAAAGGCGAAGATGCAAGCTGCAGCACACAGGCACAGTGTGGGCAGCCTTCAGACTTAGAGAAAACAGTACTTTACCACTCTCCTGCCTTTTCCATGGTTATTCTATTGGAAAAGAACGAGTTTTGGACAACTACCTTTCATTCTTGCCAAACTCTTTGCAGACCCCCGTGCAAGCTTTAGAACAAGATTTTGGATGTTTTCTGTCCTGGCAGAGTTTCTCCTTGCAAGATATGGTGGAAAAGCTTTTGGCTGAGTGTAGAGCGGCAAGACACGCAGAAGACGCGGATACGCAGCTCTCCGAAGCTAAGTGCCGGTCCCGGGCTTCTTTCGGCACAAACCGCTCTCAGGAGCTCCCTGCGCTCGCCACAATGCTCTGTGTGCGAAGAAGCCGCTTCTTCGCCTGCGGGAGAATCGGCGAGCGGCAGCTTCCCAAAGGCGAAGATGCAAGCTGCAGCACACAGGCACAGTGTGGGCAGCCTTCAGACTTAGAGAAAACAGTACTTTACCACTCTCCTGCCTTTTCCATGGTTATTCTATTGGAAAAGAACGAGTTTTGGACAACTACCTTTCATTCTTGCCAAACTCTTTGCAGACCCCCGTGCAAGCTTTAGAACAAGATTTTGGATGTTTTCTTTCCTGGCAGAGTTTCTCCTTGCAAGATATGGTGGAAAAGCTTTTGGCTGAGTGTAGAGCGGCAAGACACGCAGAAGACGCGGATACGCAGCTCTCCGAAGCTAAGTGCCGGTCCCGGGCTTCTTTCGGCACAAACCGCTCTCAGGAGCTCCCTGCGCTCGCCACAATGCTCTGTGTGCGAAGAAGCCGCTTCTTCGCCTCCGGGAGAATCGGCGAGCGGCAGCTTCCCAAAGGCGAAGATGCAAGCTGCAGCACACAGGCACAGTGTGGGCAGCCTTCAGACTTAGAGAAAACAGTACTTTACCACTCTCCTGCCTTTTCCATGGTTATTCTATTGGAAAAGAACGAGTTTTGGACAACTACCTTTCATTCTTGCCAAACTCTTTGCAGACCCCCGTGCAAGCTTTAGAACAAGATTTTGGATGTTTTCTTTCCTGGCAGAGTTTCTCCTTGCAAGATATGGTGGAAAAGCTTTTTGCTGAGTGTAGAGCGGCAAGACACGCAGAAGACGCAGATACGCAGCTCTCCGAAGCTAAGTGCCGGTCCCGGGCTTCTTTCGGCACAAACCGCTCTCAGGAGCTCCCTGCGCTCGCCACAATGCTCTGTGTGCGAAGAAGCCGCTTCTTCGCCTCCGGGAGAATCGGCGAGCGGCAGCTTCCCAAAGGCGAAGATGCAAGCTGCAGCACACAGGCACAGTGTGGGCAGCCTTCAGACTTAGAGAAAACAGTACTTTACCACTCTCCTGCCTTTTCCATGGTTATTCTATTGGAAAAGAACGAGTTTTGGACAACTACCTTTCATTCTTGCCAAACTCTTTGCAGACCCCCGTGCAAGCTTTAGAACAAGATTTTGGATGTTTTCTTTCCTGGCAGAGTTTCTCCTTGCAAGATATGGTGGAAAAGCTTTTGGCTGAGTGTAGAGCGGCAAGACACGCAGAAGACGCAGATACGCAGCTCTCCGAAGCTAAGTGCCGGTCCCGGGCTTCTTTCGGCACAAACCGCTCTCAGGAGCTCCCTGCGCTCGCCACAATGCTCTGTGTGCGAAGAAGCCGCTTCTTCGCCTCCGGGAGAATCGGCGAGCGGCAGCTTCCCAAAGGCGAAGATGCAAGCTGCAGCACACAGGCACAGTGTGGGCAGCCTACAGACTTAGAGAAAACAGTACTTTACCACTCTCCTGCCTTTTCCATGGTTATTCTATTGGAAAAGAACGAGTTTTGGACAACTACCTTTCATTCTTGCCAAACTCTTTGCAGACCCCCGTGCAAGCTTTAGAACAAGTTTTTGGATGTTTTCTTTCCTGGCAGAGTTTCTCCTTGCAAGATATGGTGGAAAAGCTTTTTGCTGAGTGTAGAGCGGCAAGACACGCAGAAGACGCAGATACGCAGCTCTCCGAAGCTAAGTGCCGGTCCCGGGCTTCTTTCGGCACAAACCTCTCTCAGGAGCTCCCTGCGCCCTCCACAATGCTCTGTGTGCGAAGAAGCCGCTTCTTCGCCTCCGGGAGAATCGGCGAGCGGCAGCTTCCCAAAGGCGAAGATGCAAGCTGCAGCACACAGGCACAGTGTGGGCAGCCTTCAGACTTAGAGAAAACAGTACTTTACCACTCTCCTGCCTTTTCCATGGTTATTCTATTGGAAAAGAACGAGTTTTGGACAACTACCTTTCATTCTTGCCAAACTCTTTGCAGACCCCCGTGCAAGCTTTAGAACAAGATTTTGGATGTTTTCTTTCCTGGCAGAGTTTCTCCTTGCAAGATATGGTGGAAAAGCTTTTTGCTGAGTGTAGAGCGGCAAGACACGCAGAAGACGCAGATACGCAGCTCTCCGAAGCTAAGTGCCGGTCCCGGGCTTCTTTCGGCACAAACCGCTCTCAGGAGCTCCCTGCGCTCGCCACAATGCTCTGTGTGCGAAGAAGCCGCTTCTTCGCCTGCGGGAGAATCGGCGAGCGGCAGCTTCCCAAAGGCGAAGATGCAAGCTGCAGCACACAGGCACAGTGTGGGCAGCCTTCAGACTTAGAGAAAACAGTACTTTACCACTCTCCTGCCTTTTCCATGGTTATTCTATTGGAAAAGAACGAGTTTTGGACAACTACCTTTCATTCTTGCCAAACTCTTTGCAGACCCCCTTGCAAGCTTTAGAACAAGATTTTGGATGTTTTCTTTCCTGGCAGAGTTTCTCCTTGCAAGATATGGTGGAAAAGCTTTTGGCTGAGTGTAGAGCGGCAAGACACGCAGAAGACGCAGATACGCAGCTCTCCGAAGCTAAGTGCCGGTCCCGGGCTTCTTTCGGCACAAACCGCTCTCAGGAGCTCCCTGCGCTCGCCACAATGCTCTGTGTGCGAAGAAGCCGCTTCTTCGCCTGCGGGAGAATCGGCGAGCGGCAGCTTCCCAAAGGCGAAGATGCAAGCTGCAGCACACAGGCACAGTGTGGGCAGCATTCAGACTTAGAGAAAACAGTACTTTACCACTCTCCTGCCTTTTCCATGGTTATTCTATTGGAAAAGAACGAGTTTTGGACAACTACCTTTCATTCTTGCCAAACTCTTTGCAGACCCCCGTGCAAGCTTTAGAACAAGATTTTGGATGTTTTCTTTCCTGGCAGAGTTTCTCCTTGCAAGATATGGTGGAAAAGCTTTTGGCTGAGTGTAGAGCGGCAAGACACGCAGAAGACGCAGATACGCAGCTCTCCGAAGCTAAGTGCCGGTCCCGGGCTTCTTTCGGCACAAACCGCTCTCAGGAGCTCCCTGCGCTCGCCACAATGCTCTGTGTGCGAAGAAGCCGCTTCTTCGCCTCCGGGAGAATCGGCGAGCGGCAGCTTCCCAAAGGCGAAGATGCAAGCTGCAGCACACAGGCACAGTGTGGGCAGCATTCAGACTTAGAGAAAACAGTACTTTACCACTCTCCTGCCTTTTCCATGGTTATTCTATTGGAAAAGAACGAGTTTTGGACAACTACCTTTCATTCTTGCCAAACTCTTTGCAGACCCCCGTGCAAGCTTTAGAACAAGATTTTGGATGTTTTCTTTCCTGGCAGAGTTTCTCCTTGCAAGATATGGTGGAAAAGCTTTTTGCTGAGTGTAGAGCGGCAAGACACGCAGAAGACGCAGATACGCAGCTCTCCGAAGCTAAGTGCCGGTCCCGGGCTTCTTTCGGCACAAACCGCTCTCAGGAGCTCCCTGCGCTCGCCACAATGCTCTGTGTGCGAAGAAGCCGCTTCTTCGCCTCCGGGAGAATCGGCGAGCGGCAGCTTCCCAAAGGCGAAGATGCAAGCTGCAGCACACAGGCACAGTGTGGGCAGCCTTCAGACTTAGAGAAAACAGTACTTTACCACTCTCCTGCCTTTTCCATGGTTATTCTATTGGAAAAGAACGAGTTTTGGACAACTACCTTTCATTCTTGCCAAACTCTTTGCAGACCCCCGTGCAAGCTTTAGAACAAGATTTTGGATGTTTTCTTTCCTGGCAGAGTTTCTCCTTGCAAGATATGGTGGAAAAGCTTTTGGCTGAGTGTAGAGCGGCAAGACACGCAGAAGACGCAGATACGCAGCTCTCCGAAGCTAAGTGCCGGTCCCGGGCTTCTTTCGGCACAAACCGCTCTCAGGAGCTCCCTGCGCTCGCCACAATGCTCTGTGTGCGAAGAAGCCGCTTCTTCGCCTCCGGGAGAACCGGCGAGCGGCAGCTTCCCAAAGGCGAAGATGCAAGCTGCAGCACACAGGCACAGTGTGGGCAGCCTTCAGACTTAGAGAAAACAGTACTTTACCACTCTCCTGCCTTTTCCATGGTTATTCTATTGGAAAAGAACGAGTTTTGGACAACTACCTTTCATTCTTGCCAAACTCTTTGCAGACCCCCGTGCAAGCTTTAGAACAAGATTTTGGATGTTTTCTTTCCTGGCAGAGTTTCTCCTTGCAAGATATGGTGGAAAAGCTTTTGGCTGAGTGTAGAGCGGCAAGACACGCAGAAGACGCGGATACGCAGCTCTCCGAAGCTAAGTGCCGGTCCCGGGCTTCTTTCGGCACAAACCGCTCTCAGGAGCTCCCTGCGCTCGCCACAATGCTCTGTGTGCGAAGAAGCCGCTTCTTCGCCTCCGGGAGAATCGGCGAGCGGCAGCTTCCCAAAGGCGAAGATGCAAGCTGCAGCACACAGGCACAGTGTGGGCAGCATTCAGACTTAGAGAAAACAGTACTTTACCACTCTCCTGCCTTTTCCATGGTTATTCTATTGGAAAAGAACGAGTTTTGGACAACTACCTTTCATTCTTGCCAAACTCTTTGCAGACCCCCGTGCAAGCTTTAGAACAAGATTTTGGATGTTTTCTTTCCTGGCAGAGTTTCTCCTTGCAAGATATGGTGGAAAAGCTTTTTGCTGAGTGTAGAGCGGCAAGACACGCAGAAGACGCAGATACGCAGCTCTCCGAAGCTAAGTGCCGGTCCCGGGCTTCTTTCGGCACAAACCGCTCTCAGGAGCTCCCTGCGCTCGCCACAATGCTCTGTGTGCGAAGAAGCCGCTTCTTCGCCTGCGGGAGAATCGGCGAGCGGCAGCTTCCCAAAGGCGAAGATGCAAGCTGCAGCACACAGGCACAGTGTGGGCAGCCTTCAGACTTAGAGAAAACAGTACTTTACCACTCTCCTGCCTTTTCCATGGTTATTCTATTGGAAAAGAACGAGTTTTGGACAACTACCTTTCATTCTTGCCAAACTCTTTGCAGACCCCCGTGCAAGCTTTAGAACAAGATTTTGGATGTTTTCTTTCCTGGCAGAGTTTCTCCTTGCAAGATATGGTGGAAAAGCTTTTGGCTGAGTGTAGAGCGGCAAGACACGCAGAAGACGCAGATACGCAGCTCTCCGAAGCTAAGTGCCGGTCCCGGGCTTCTTTCGGCACAAACCGCTCTCAGGAGCTCCCTGCGCTCGCCACAATGCTCTGTGTGCGAAGAAGCCGCTTCTTCGCCTCCGGGAGAATCGGCGAGCGGCAGCTTCCCAAAGGCGAAGATGCAAGCTGCAGCACACAGGCACAGTGTGGGCAGCCTTCAGACTTAGAGAAAACAGTACTTTACCACTCTCCTGCCTTTTCCATGGTTATTCTATTGGAAAAGAACGAGTTTTGGACAACTACCTTTCATTCTTGCCAAACTCTTTGCAGACCCCCGTGCAAGCTTTAGAAC
>NW_027099159.1:0-34017 GCF_037042795.1 Molothrus aeneus | reverse complement strand
GTGGAAAAGCTTTTGGCTGAGTGTAGAGCGGCAAGACACGCAGAAGACGCAGATACGCAGCTCTCCGAAGCTAAGTGCCGGTCCCGGGCTTCTTTCGGCACAAACCGCTCTCAGGAGCTCCCTGCGCTCGCCACAATGCTCTGTGTGCGAAGAAGCCGCTTCTTCGCCTGCGGGAGAATCGGCGAGCGGCAGCTTCCCAAAGGCGAAGATGCAAGCTGCAGCACGCAGGCACAGTGTGGGCAGCCTTCAGACTTAGAGAAAACAGTACTTTACCACTCTCCTGCCTTTTCCATGGTTATTCTATTGGAAAAGAACGAGTTTTGGACAACTACCTTTCATTCTTGCCAAACTCTTTGCAGACCTCCGTGCAAGCTTTAGAACAAGATTTTGGATGTTTTCTTTCCTGGCAGAGTTTCTCCTTGCAAGATATGGTGGAAAAGCTTTTGGCTGAGTGTAGAGCGGCAAAGACACGCAGAAGACGCAGATACGCAGCTCTCCGAAGCTAAGTGCCGGTCCCGGGCTTCTTTCGGCACAAACCGCTCTCAGGAGCTCCCTGCGCTCGCCACAATGCTCTGTGTGCGAAGAAGCCGCTTCTTCGCCTGCGGGAGAATCGGCGAGCGGCAGCTTCCCAAAGGCGAAGATGCAAGCTGCAGCACACAGGCACAGTGTGGGCAGCCTTCAGACTTAGAGAAAACAGTACTTTACCACTCTCCTGCCTTTTCCATGGTTATTCTATTGGAAAAGAACGAGTTTTGGACAACTACCTTTCATTCTTGCCAAACTCTTTGCAGACCCCCGTGCAAGCTTTAGAACAAGATTTTGGATGTTTTCTTTCCTGGCAGAGTTTCTCCTTGCAAGATATGGTGGAAAAGCTTTTGGCTGAGTGTAGAGCGGCAAGACACGCAGAAGACGCAGATACGCAGCTCTCCGAAGCTAAGTGCCGGTCCCGGGCTTCTTTCGGCACAAACCGCTCTCAGGAGCTCCCTGCGCTCGCCACAATGCTCTGTGTGCGAAGAAGCCGCTTCTTCGCCTGCGGGAGAATCGGCGAGCGGCAGCTTCCCAAAGGCGAAGATGCAAGCTGCAGCACGCAGGCACAGTGTGGGCAGCCTTCAGACTTAGAGAAAACAGTACTTTACCACTCTCCTGCCTTTTCCATGGTTATTCTATTGGAAAAGAACGAGTTTTGGACAACTACCTTTCATTCTTGCCAAACTCTTTGCAGACCCCCGTGCAAGCTTTAGAACAAGATTTTGGATGTTTTCTTTCCTGGCAGAGTTTCTCCTTGCAAGATATGGTGGAAAAGCTTTTGGCTGAGTGTAGAGCGGCAAGACACGCAGAAGACGCAGATACGCAGCTCTCCGAAGCTAAGTGCCGGTCCCGGGCTTCTTTCGGCACAAACCGCTCTCAGGAGCTCCCTGCGCTCGCCACAATGCTCTGTGTGCGAAGAAGCCGCTTCTTCGCCTGCGGGAGAATCGGCGAGCGGCAGCTTCCCAAAGGCGAAGATGCAAGCTGCAGCACACAGGCACAGTGTGGGCAGCCTTCAGACTTAGAGAAAACAGTACTTTACCACTCTCCTGCCTTTTCCATGGTTATTCTATTGGAAAAGAACGAGTTTTGGACAACTACCTTTCATTCTTGCCAAACTCTTTGCAGACCTCCGTGCAAGCTTTAGAACAAGATTTTGGATGTTTTCTTTCCTGGCAGAGTTTCTCCTTGCAAGATATGGTGGAAAAGCTTTTGGCTGAGTGTAGAGCGGCAAGACACGCAGAAGACGCAGATACGCAGCTCTCCGAAGCTAAGTGCCGGTCCCGGGCTTCTTTCGGCACAAACCGCTCTCAGGAGCTCCCTGCGCTCGCCACAATGCTCTGTGTGCGAAGAAGCCGCTTCTTCGCCTGCGGGAGAATCGGCGAGCGGCAGCTTCCCAAAGGCGAAGATGCAAGCTGCAGCACACAGGCACAGTGTGGGCAGCCTTCAGACTTAGAGAAAACAGTACTTTACCACTCTCCTGCCTTTTCCATGGTTATTCTATTGGAAAAGAACGAGTTTTGGACAACTACCTTTCCTTCTTGCCAAACTCTTTGCAGACCCCCGTGCAAGCTTTAGAACAAGATTTTGGATGTTTTCTTTCCTGGCAGAGTTTCTCCTTGCAAGATATGGTGGAAAAGCTTTTGGCTGAGTGTAGAGCGGCAAGACACGCAGAAGACGCAGATACGCAGCTCTCCGAAGCTAAGTGCCGGTCCCGGGCTTCTTTCGGCACAAACCGCTCTCAGGAGCTCCCTGCGCTCGCCACAATGCTCTGTGTGCGAAGAAGCCGCTTCTTCGCCTGCGGGAGAATCGGCGAGCGGCAGCTTCCCAAAGGCGAAGATGCAAGCTGCAGCACGCAGGCACAGTGTGGGCAGCCTTCAGACTTAGAGAAAACAGTACTTTACCACTCTCCTGCCTTTTCCATGGTTATTCTATTGGAAAAGAACGAGTTTTGGACAACTACCTTTCATTCTTGCCAAACTCTTTGCAGACCTCCGTGCAAGCTTTAGAACAAGATTTTGGATGTTTTCTTTCCTGGCAGAGTTTCTCCTTGCAAGATATGGTGGAAAAGCTTTTGGCTGAGTGTAGAGCGGCAAGACACGCAGAAGACGCAGATACGCAGCTCTCCGAAGCTAAGTGCCGGTCCCGGGCTTCTTTCGGCACAAACCGCTCTCAGGAGCTCCCTGCGCTCGCCACAATGCTCTGTGTGCGAAGAAGCCGCTTCTTCGCCTGCGGGAGAATCGGCGAGCGGCAGCTTCCCAAAGGCGAAGATGCAAGCTGCAGCACACAGGCACAGTGTGGGCAGCCTTCAGACTTAGAGAAAACAGTACTTTACCACTCTCCTGCCTTTTCCATGGTTATTCTATTGGAAAAGAACGAGTTTTGGACAACTACCTTTCCTTCTTGCCAAACTCTTTGCAGACCCCCGTGCAAGCTTTAGAACAAGATTTTGGATGTTTTCTTTCCTGGCAGAGTTTCTCCTTGCAAGATATGGTGGAAAAGCTTTTGGCTGAGTGTAGAGCGGCAAGACACGCAGAAGACGCAGATACGCAGCTCTCCGAAGCTAAGTGCCGGTCCCGGGCTTCTTTCGGCACAAACCGCTCTCAGGAGCTCCCTGCGCTCGCCACAATGCTCTGTGTGCGAAGAAGCCGCTTCTTCGCCTGCGGGAGAATCGGCGAGCGGCAGCTTCCCAAAGGCGAAGATGCAAGCTGCAGCACGCAGGCACAGTGTGGGCAGCCTTCAGACTTAGAGAAAACAGTACTTTACCACTCTCCTGCCTTTTCCATGGTTATTCTATTGGAAAAGAACGAGTTTTGGACAACTACCTTTCATTCTTGCCAAACTCTTTGCAGACCCCCGTGCAAGCTTTAGAACAAGATTTTGGACGTTTTCTTTCCTGGCAGAGTTTCTCCTTGCAAGATATGGTGGAAAAGCTTTTGGCTGAGTGTAGAGCGGCAAGACACGCAGAAGACGCAGATACGCAGCTCTCCGAAGCTAAGTGCCGGTCCCGGGCTTCTTTCGGCACAAACCGCTCTCAGGAGCTCCCTGCGCTCGCCACAATGCTCTGTGTGCGAAGAAGCCGCTTCTTCGCCTCCGGGAGAATCGGCGAGCGGCAGCTTCCCAAAGGCGAAGATGCAAGCTGCAGCACACAGGCACAGCGTGGGCAGCCTTCAGACTTAGAGAAAACAGTACTTTACCACTCTCCTGCCTTTTCCATGGTTATTCTATTGGAAAAGAACGAGTTTTGGACAACTACCTTTCATTCTTGCCAAACTCTTTGCAGACCCCCGTGCAAGCTTTAGAACAAGATTTTGGATGTTTTCTTTCCTGGCAGAGTTTCTCCTTGCAAGATATGGTGGAAAAGCTTTTGGCTGAGTGTAGAGCGGCAAGACACGCAGAAGACGCAGATACGCAGCTCTCCGAAGCTAAGTGCCGGTCCCGGGCTTCTTTCGGCACAAACCGCTCTCAGGAGCTCCCTGCGCTCGCCACAATGCTCTGTGTGCGAAGAAGCCGCTTCTTCGCCTCCGGGAGAATCGGCGAGCGGCAGCTTCCCAAAGGCGAAGATGCAAGCTGCAGCACGCAGGCACAGTGTGGGCAGCCTTCAGACTTAGAGAAAACAGTACTTTACCACTCTCCTGCCTTTTCCATGGTTATTCTATTGGAAAAGAACGAGTTTTGGACAACTACCTTTCATTCTTGCCAAACTCTTTGCAGACCCCCGTGCAAGCTTTAGAACAAGATTTTGGATGTTTTCTTTCCTGGCAGAGTTTCTCCTTGCAAGATATGGTGGAAAAGCTTTTGGCTGAGTGTAGAGCGGCAAGACACGCAGAAGACGCAGATACGCAGCTCTCCGAAGCTAAGTGCCGGTCCCGGGCTTCTTTCGGCACAAACCGCTCTCAGGAGCTCCCTGCGCTCGCCACAATGCTCTGTGTGCGAAGAAGCCGCTTCTTCGCCTGCGGGAGAATCGGCGAGCGGCAGCTTCCCAAAGGCGAAGATGCAAGCTGCAGCACGCAGGCACAGTGTGGGCAGCCTTCAGACTTAGAGAAAACAGTACTTTACCACTCTCCTGCCTTTTCCATGGTTATTCTATTGGAAAAGAACGAGTTTTGGACAACTACCTTTCATTCTTGCCAAACTCTTTGCAGACCCCCGTGCAAGCTTTAGAACAAGATTTTGGATGTTTTCTTTCCTGGCAGAGTTTCTCCTTGCAAGATATGCTGGAAAAGCTTTTTGCTGAGTGTAGAGCGGCAAGACACGCAGAAGACGCAGATACGCAGCTCTCCGAAGCTAAGTGCCGGTCCCGGGCTTCTTTCGGCACAAACCGCTCTCAGGAGCTCCCTGCGCTCGCCACAATGCTCTGTGTGCGAAGAAGCCGCTTCTTCGCCTCCGGGAGAATCGGCGAGCGGCAGCTTCCCAAAGGCGAAGATGCAAGCTGCAGCACGCAGGCACAGTGTGGGCAGCCTTCAGACTTAGAGAAAACAGTACTTTACCACTCTCCTGCCTTTTCCATGGTTATTCTATTGGAAAAGAACGAGTTTTGGACAACTACCTTTCATTCTTGCCAAACTCTTTGCAGACCCCCGTGCAAGCTTTAGAACAAGATTTTGGATGTTTTCTTTCCTGGCAGAGTTTCTCCTTGCAAGATATGGTGGAAAAGCTTTTGGCTGAGTGTAGAGCGGCAAGACACGCAGAAGACGCAGATACGCAGCTCTCCGAAGCTAAGTGCCGGTCCCGGGCTTCTTTCGGCACAAACCGCTCTCAGGAGCTCCCTGCGCTCGCCACAATGCTCTGTGTGCGAAGAAGCCGCTTCTTCGCCTCCGGGAGAATCGGCGAGCGGCAGCTTCCCAAAGGCGAAGATGCAAGCTGCAGCACACAGGCACAGCGTGGGCAGCCTTCAGACTTAGAGAAAACAGTACTTTACCACTCTCCTGCCTTTTCCATGGTTATTCTATTGGAAAAGAACGAGTTTTGGACAACTACCTTTCATTCTTGCCAAACTCTTTGCAGACCCCCGTGCAAGCTTTAGAACAAGATTTTGGATGTTTTCTTTCCTGGCAGAGTTTCTCCTTGCAAGATATGGTGGAAAAGCTTTTGGCTGAGTGTAGAGCGGCAAGACACGCAGAAGACGCAGATACGCAGCTCTCCGAAGCTAAGTGCCGGTCCCGGGCTTCTTTCGGCACAAACCGCTCTCAGGAGCTCCCTGCGCTCGCCACAATGCTCTGTGTGCGAAGAAGCCGCTTCTTCGCCTGCGGGAGAATCGGCGAGCGGCAGCTTCCCAAAGGCGAAGATGCAAGCTGCAGCACGCAGGCACAGTGTGGGCAGCCTTCAGACTTAGAGAAAACAGTACTTTACCACTCTCCTGCCTTTTCCATGGTTATTCTATTGGAAAAGAACGAGTTTTGGACAACTACCTTTCATTCTTGCCAAACTCTTTGCAGACCCCCGTGCAAGCTTTAGAACAAGATTTTGGATGTTTTCTTTCCTGGCAGAGTTTCTCCTTGCAAGATATGGTGGAAAAGCTTTTGGCTGAGTGTAGAGCGGCAAGACACGCAGAAGACGCAGATACGCAGCTCTCCGAAGCTAAGTGCCGGTCCCGGGCTTCTTTCGGCACAAACCGCTCTCAGGAGCTCCCTGCGCTCGCCACAATGCTCTGTGTGCGAAGAAGCCGCTTCTTCGCCTGCGGGAGAATCGGCGAGCGGCAGCTTCCCAAAGGCGAAGATGCAAGCTGCAGCACACAGGCACAGTGTGGGCAGCCTTCAGACTTAGAGAAAACAGTACTTTACCACTCTCCTGCCTTTTCCATGGTTATTCTATTGGAAAAGAACGAGTTTTGGACAACTACCTTTCATTCTTGCCAAACTCTTTGCAGACCCCCGTGCAAGCTTTAGAACAAGATTTTGGATGTTTTCTTTCCTGGCAGAGTTTCTCCTTGCAAGATATGGTGGAAAAGCTTTTGGCTGAGTGTAGAGCGGCAAGACACGCAGAAGACGCAGATACGCAGCTCTCCGAAGCTAAGTGCCGGTCCCGGGCTTCTTTCGGCACAAACCGCTCTCAGGAGCTCCCTGCGCTCGCCACAATGCTCTGTGTGCGAAGAAGCCGCTTCTTCGCCTGCGGGAGAATCGGCGAGCGGCAGCTTCCCAAAGGCGAAGATGCAAGCTGCAGCACGCAGGCACAGTGTGGGCAGCCTTCAGACTTAGAGAAAACAGTACTTTACCACTCTCCTGCCTTTTCCATGGTTATTCTATTGGAAAAGAACGAGTTTTGGACAACTACCTTTCATTCTTGCCAAACTCTTTGCAGACCTCCGTGCAAGCTTTAGAACAAGATTTTGGATGTTTTCTTTCCTGGCAGAGTTTCTCCTTGCAAGATATGGTGGAAAAGCTTTTGGCTGAGTGTAGAGCGGCAAGACACGCAGAAGACGCAGATACGCAGCTCTCCGAAGCTAAGTGCCGGTCCCGGGCTTCTTTCGGCACAAACCGCTCTCAGGAGCTCCCTGCGCTCGCCACAATGCTCTGTGTGCGAAGAAGCCGCTTCTTCGCCTGCGGGAGAATCGGCGAGCGGCAGCTTCCCAAAGGCGAAGATGCAAGCTGCAGCACACAGGCACAGTGTGGGCAGCCTTCAGACTTAGAGAAAACAGTACTTTACCACTCTCCTGCCTTTTCCATGGTTATTCTATTGGAAAAGAACGAGTTTTGGACAACTACCTTTCCTTCTTGCCAAACTCTTTGCAGACCCCCGTGCAAGCTTTAGAACAAGATTTTGGATGTTTTCTTTCCTGGCAGAGTTTCTCCTTGCAAGATATGGTGGAAAAGCTTTTGGCTGAGTGTAGAGCGGCAAGACACGCAGAAGACGCAGATACGCAGCTCTCCGAAGCTAAGTGCCGGTCCCGGGCTTCTTTCGGCACAAACCGCTCTCAGGAGCTCCCTGCGCTCGCCACAATGCTCTGTGTGCGAAGAAGCCGCTTCTTCGCCTGCGGGAGAATCGGCGAGCGGCAGCTTCCCAAAGGCGAAGATGCAAGCTGCAGCACGCAGGCACAGTGTGGGCAGCCTTCAGACTTAGAGAAAACAGTACTTTACCACTCTCCTGCCTTTTCCATGGTTATTCTATTGGAAAAGAACGAGTTTTGGACAACTACCTTTCATTCTTGCCAAACTCTTTGCAGACCCCCGTGCAAGCTTTAGAACAAGATTTTGGATGTTTTCTTTCCTGGCAGAGTTTCTCCTTGCAAGATATGGTGGAAAAGCTTTTGGCTGAGTGTAGAGCGGCAAGACACGCAGAAGACGCAGATACGCAGCTCTCCGAAGCTAAGTGCCGGTCCCGGGCTTCTTTCGGCACAAACCGCTCTCAGGAGCTCCCTGCGCTCGCCACAATGCTCTGTGTGCGAAGAAGCCGCTTCTTCGCCTGCGGGAGAATCGGCGAGCGGCAGCTTCCCAAAGGCGAAGATGCAAGCTGCAGCACACAGGCACAGTGTGGGCAGCCTTCAGACTTAGAGAAAACAGTACTTTACCACTCTCCTGCCTTTTCCATGGTTATTCTATTGGAAAAGAACGAGTTTTGGACAACTACCTTTCATTCTTGCCAAACTCTTTGCAGACCTCCGTGCAAGCTTTAGAACAAGATTTTGGATGTTTTCTTTCCTGGCAGAGTTTCTCCTTGCAAGATATGGTGGAAAAGCTTTTGGCTGAGTGTAGAGCGGCAAGACACGCAGAAGACGCAGATACGCAGCTCTCCGAAGCTAAGTGCCGGTCCCGGGCTTCTTTCGGCACAAACCGCTCTCAGGAGCTCCCTGCGCTCGCCACAATGCTCTGTGTGCGAAGAAGCCGCTTCTTCGCCTCCGGGAGAATCGGCGAGCGGCAGCTTCCCAAAGGCGAAGATGCAAGCTGCAGCACACAGGCACAGTGTGGGCAGCCTTCAGACTTAGAGAAAACAGTACTTTACCACTCTCCTGCCTTTTCCATGGTTATTCTATTGGAAAAGAACGAGTTTTGGACAACTACCTTTCATTCTTGCCAAACTCTTTGCAGACCCCCGTGCAAGCTTTAGAACAAGATTTTGGATGTTTTCTTTCCTGGCAGAGTTTCTCCTTGCAAGATATGGTGGAAAAGCTTTTGGCTGAGTGTAGAGCGGCAAGACACGCAGAAGACGCAGATACGCAGCTCTCCGAAGCTAAGTGCCGGTCCCGGGCTTCTTTCGGCACAAACCGCTCTCAGGAGCTCCCTGCGCTCGCCACAATGCTCTGTGTGCGAAGAAGCCGCTTCTTCGCCTGCGGGAGAATCGGCGAGCGGCAGCTTCCCAAAGGCGAAGATGCAAGCTGCAGCACGCAGGCACAGTGTGGGCAGCCTTCAGACTTAGAGAAAACAGTACTTTACCACTCTCCTGCCTTTTCCATGGTTATTCTATTGGAAAAGAACGAGTTTTGGACAACTACCTTTCATTCTTGCCAAACTCTTTGCAGACCTCCGTGCAAGCTTTAGAACAAGATTTTGGATGTTTTCTTTCCTGGCAGAGTTTCTCCTTGCAAGATATGGTGGAAAAGCTTTTGGCTGAGTGTAGAGTGGCAAGACACGCAGAAGACGCAGATACGCAGCTCTCCGAAGCTAAGTGCCGGTCCCGGGCTTCTTTCGGCACAAACCGCTCTCAGGAGCTCCCTGCGCTCGCCACAATGCTCTGTGTGCGAAGAAGCCGCTTCTTCGCCTGCGGGAGAATCGGCGAGCGGCAGCTTCCCAATGGCGAAGATGCAAGCTGCAGCACGCAGGCACAGCGTGGGCAGCCTTCAGACTTAGAGAAAACAGTACTTTACCACTCTCCTGCCTTTTCCATGGTTATTCTATTGGAAAAGAACGAGTTTTGGACAACTACCTTTCATTCTTGCCAAACTCTTTGCAGACCCCCGTGCAAGCTTTAGAACAAGATTTTGGATGTTTTCTTTCCTGGCAGAGTTTCTCCTTGCAAGATATGCTGGAAAAGCTTTTTGCTGAGTGTAGAGCGGCAAGACACGCAGAAGACGCAGATACGCAGCTCTCCGAAGCTAAGTGCCGGTCCCGGGCTTCTTTCGGCACAAACCGCTCTCAGGAGCTCCCTGCGCTCGCCACAATGCTCTGTGTGCGAAGAAGCCGCTTCTTCGCCTCCGGGAGAATCGGCGAGCGGCAGCTTCCCAAAGGCGAAGATGCAAGCTGCAGCACGCAGGCACAGTGTGGGCAGCCTTCAGACTTAGAGAAAACAGTACTTTACCACTCTCCTGCCTTTTCCATGGTTATTCTATTGGAAAAGAACGAGTTTTGGACAACTACCTTTCATTCTTGCCAAACTCTTTGCAGACCCCCGTGCAAGCTTTAGAACAAGATTTTGGATGTTTTCTTTCCTGGCAGAGTTTCTCCTTGCAAGATATGGTGGAAAAGCTTTTGGCTGAGTGTAGAGCGGCAAGACACGCAGAAGACGCAGATACGCAGCTCTCCGAAGCTAAGTGCCGGTCCCGGGCTTCTTTCGGCACAAACCGCTCTCAGGAGCTCCCTGCGCTCGCCACAATGCTCTGTGTGCGAAGAAGCCGCTTCTTCGCCTCCGGGAGAATCGGCGAGCGGCAGCTTCCCAAAGGCGAAGATGCAAGCTGCAGCACACAGGCACAGCGTGGGCAGCCTTCAGACTTAGAGAAAACAGTACTTTACCACTCTCCTGCCTTTTCCATGGTTATTCTATTGGAAAAGAACGAGTTTTGGACAACTACCTTTCATTCTTGCCAAACTCTTTGCAGACCCCCGTGCAAGCTTTAGAACAAGATTTTGGATGTTTTCTTTCCTGGCAGAGTTTCTCCTTGCAAGATATGGTGGAAAAGCTTTTTGCTGAGTGTAGAGCGGCAAGACACGCAGAAGACGCAGATACGCAGCTCTCCGAAGCTAAGTGCCGGTCCCGGGCTTCTTTCGGCACAAACCGCTCTCAGGAGCTCCCTGCGCTCGCCACAATGCTCTGTGTGCGAAGAAGCCGCTTCTTCGCCTCCGGGAGAATCGGCGAGCGGCAGCTTCCCAAAGGCGAAGATGCAAGCTGCATCACACAGGCACAGCGTGGGCAGCCTTCAGACTTAGAGAAAACAGTACTTTACCACTCTCCTGCCTTTTCCATGGTTATTCTATTGGAAATGAACGAGTTTTGGACAACTACCTTTCATTCTTGCCAAACTCTTTGCAGACCCCCGTGCAAGCTTTAGAACAAGATTTTGGATGTTTTCTTTCCTGGCAGAGTTTCTCCTTGCAAGATATGGTGGAAAAGCTTTTTGCTGAGTGTAGAGCGGCAAGACACGCAGAAGACGCAGATACGCAGCTCTCCGAAGCTAAGTGCCGGTCCCGGGCTTCTTTCGGCACAAACCGCTCTCAGGAGCTCCCTGCGCTCGCCACAATGCTCTGTGTGCGAAGAAGCCGCTTCTTCGCCTGCGGGAGAATCGGCGAGCGGCAGCTTCCCAATGGCGAAGATGCAAGCTGCAGCACGCAGGCACAGTGTGGGCAGCCTTCAGACTTAGAGAAAACAGTACTTTACCACTCTCCTGCCTTTTCCATGGTTATTCTATTGGAAAAGAACGAGTTTTGGACAACTACCTTTCATTCTTGCCAAACTCTTTGCAGACCCCCGTGCAAGCTTTAGAACAAGATTTTGGATGTTTTCTTTCCTGGCAGAGTTTCTCCTTGCAAGATATGGTGGAAAAGCTTTTGGCTGAGTGTAGAGCGGCAAGACACGCAGAAGACGCAGATACGCAGCTCTCCGAAGCTAAGTGCCGGTCCCGGGCTTCTTTCGGCACAAACCGCTCTCAGGAGCTCCCTGCGCTCGCCACAATGCTCTGTGTGCGAAGAAGCCGCTTCTTCGCCTCCGGGAGAATCGGCGAGCGGCAGCTTCCCAAAGGCGAAGATGCAAGCTGCAGCACACAGGCACAGTGTGGGCAGCCTTCAGACTTAGAGAAAACAGTACTTTACCACTCTCCTGCCTTTTCCATGGTTATTCTATTGGAAAAGAACGAGTTTTGGACAACTACCTTTCATTCTTGCCAAACTCTTTGCAGACCTCCGTGCAAGCTTTAGAACAAGATTTTGGATGTTTTCTTTCCTGGCAGAGTTTCTCCTTGCAAGATATGGTGGAAAAGCTTTTGGCTGAGTGTAGAGCGGCAAGACACGCAGAAGACGCAGATACGCAGCTCTCCGAAGCTAAGTGCCGGTCCCGGGCTTCTTTCGGCACAAACCGCTCTCAGGAGCTCCCTGCGCTCGCCACAATGCTCTGTGTGCGAAGAAGCCGCTTCTTCGCCTGCGGGAGAATCGGCGAGCGGCAGCTTCCCAAAGGCGAAGATGCAAGCTGCAGCACACAGGCACAGTGTGGGCAGCCTTCAGACTTAGAGAAAACAGTACTTTACCACTCTCCTGCCTTTTCCATGGTTATTCTATTGGAAAAGAACGAGTTTTGGACAACTACCTTTCCTTCTTGCCAAACTCTTTGCAGACCCCCGTGCAAGCTTTAGAACAAGATTTTGGATGTTTTCTTTCCTGGCAGAGTTTCTCCTTGCAAGATATGGTGGAAAAGCTTTTGGCTGAGTGTAGAGCGGCAAGACACGCAGAAGACGCAGATACGCAGCTCTCCGAAGCTAAGTGCCGGTCCCGGGCTTCTTTCGGCACAAACCGCTCTCAGGAGCTCCCTGCGCTCGCCACAATGCTCTGTGTGCGAAGAAGCCGCTTCTTCGCCTGCGGGAGAATCGGCGAGCGGCAGCTTCCCAAAGGCGAAGATGCAAGCTGCAGCACACAGGCACAGTGTGGGCAGCCTTCAGACTTAGAGAAAACAGTACTTTACCACTCTCCTGCCTTTTCCATGGTTATTCTATTGGAAAAGAACGAGTTTTGGACAACTACCTTTCCTTCTTGCCAAACTCTTTGCAGACCCCCGTGCAAGCTTTAGAAGAAGATTTTGGATGTTTTCTTTCCTGGCAGAGTTTCTCCTTGCAAGATATGGTGGAAAAGCTTTTGGCTGAGTGTAGAGCGGCAAGACACGCAGAAGACGCAGATACGCAGCTCTCCGAAGCTAAGTGCCGGTCCCGGGCTTCTTTCGGCACAAACCGCTCTCAGGAGCTCCCTGCGCTCGCCACAATGCTCTGTGTGCGAAGAAGCCGCTTCTTCGCCTCCGGGAGAATCGGCGAGCGGCAGCTTCCCAAAGGCGAAGATGCAAGCTGCAGCACGCAGGCACAGTGTGGGCAGCCTTCAGACTTAGAGAAAACAGTACTTTACCACTCTCCTGCCTTTTCCATGGTTATTCTATTGGAAAAGAACGAGTTTTGGACAACTACCTTTCATTCTTGCCAAACTCTTTGCAGACCTCCGTGCAAGCTTTAGAACAAGATTTTGGATGTTTTCTTTCCTGGCAGAGTTTCTCCTTGCAAGATATGGTGGAAAAGCTTTTGGCTGAGTGTAGAGCGGCAAGACACGCAGAAGACGCAGATACGCAGCTCTCCGAAGCTAAGTGCCGGTCCCGGGCTTCTTTCGGCACAAACCGCTCTCAGGAGCTCCCTGCGCTCGCCACAATGCTCTGTGTGCGAAGAAGCCGCTTCTTCGCCTGCGGGAGAATCGGCGAGCGGCAGCTTCCCAAAGGCGAAGATGCAAGCTGCAGCACGCAGGCACAGTGTGGGCAGCCTTCAGACTTAGAGAAAACAGTACTTTACCACTCTCCTGCCTTTTCCATGGTTATTCTATTGGAAAAGAACGAGTTTTGGACAACTACCTTTCATTCTTGCCAAACTCTTTGCAGACCCCCGTGCAAGCTTTAGAACAAGATTTTGGATGTTTTCTTTCCTGGCAGAGTTTCTCCTTGCAAGATATGCTGGAAAAGCTTTTTGCTGAGTGTAGAGCGGCAAGACACGCAGAAGACGCAGATACGCAGCTCTCCGAAGCTAAGTGCCGGTCCCGGGCTTCTTTCGGCACAAACCGCTCTCAGGAGCTCCCTGCGCTCGCCACAATGCTCTGTGTGCGAAGAAGCCGCTTCTTCGCCTCCGGGAGAATCGGCGAGCGGCAGCTTCCCAAAGGCGAAGATGCAAGCTGCAGCACGCAGGCACAGTGTGGGCAGCCTTCAGACTTAGAGAAAACAGTACTTTACCACTCTCCTGCCTTTTCCATGGTTATTCTATTGGAAAAGAACGAGTTTTGGACAACTACCTTTCATTCTTGCCAAACTCTTTGCAGACCCCCGTGCAAGCTTTAGAACAAGATTTTGGATGTTTTCTTTCCTGGCAGAGTTTCTCCTTGCAAGATATGGTGGAAAAGCTTTTGGCTGAGTGTAGAGCGGCAAGACACGCAGAAGACGCAGATACGCAGCTCTCCGAAGCTAAGTGCCGGTCCCGGGCTTCTTTCGGCACAAACCGCTCTCAGGAGCTCCCTGCGCTCGCCACAATGCTCTGTGTGCGAAGAAGCCGCTTCTTCGCCTCCGGGAGAATCGGCGAGCGGCAGCTTCCCAAAGGCGAAGATGCAAGCTGCAGCACACAGGCACAGCGTGGGCAGCCTTCAGACTTAGAGAAAACAGTACTTTACCACTCTCCTGCCTTTTCCATGGTTATTCTATTGGAAAAGAACGAGTTTTGGACAACTACCTTTCATTCTTGCCAAACTCTTTGCAGACCCCCGTGCAAGCTTTAGAACAAGATTTTGGATGTTTTCTTTCCTGGCAGAGTTTCTCCTTGCAAGATATGGTGGAAAAGCTTTTGGCTGAGTGTAGAGCGGCAAGACACGCAGAAGACGCAGATACGCAGCTCTCCGAAGCTAAGTGCCGGTCCCGGGCTTCTTTCGGCACAAACCGCTCTCAGGAGCTCCCTGCGCTCGCCACAATGCTCTGTGTGCGAAGAAGCCGCTTCTTCGCCTGCGGGAGAATCGGCGAGCGGCAGCTTCCCAAAGGCGAAGATGCAAGCTGCAGCACACAGGCACAGTGTGGGCAGCCTTCAGACTTAGAGAAAACAGTACTTTACCACTCTCCTGCCTTTTCCATGGTTATTCTATTGGAAAAGAACGAGTTTTGGACAACTACCTTTCCTTCTTGCCAAACTCTTTGCAGACCCCCGTGCAAGCTTTAGAAGAAGATTTTGGATGTTTTCTTTCCTGGCAGAGTTTCTCCTTGCAAGATATGGTGGAAAAGCTTTTGGCTGAGTGTAGAGCGGCAAGACACGCAGAAGACGCAGATACGCAGCTCTCCGAAGCTAAGTGCCGGTCCCGGGCTTCTTTCGGCACAAACCGCTCTCAGGAGCTCCCTGCGCTCGCCACAATGCTCTGTGTGCGAAGAAGCCGCTTCTTCGCCTCCGGGAGAATCGGCGAGCGGCAGCTTCCCAAAGGCGAAGATGCAAGCTGCAGCACGCAGGCACAGTGTGGGCAGCCTTCAGACTTAGAGAAAACAGTACTTTACCACTCTCCTGCCTTTTCCATGGTTATTCTATTGGAAAAGAACGAGTTTTGGACAACTACCTTTCATTCTTGCCAAACTCTTTGCAGACCTCCGTGCAAGCTTTAGAACAAGATTTTGGATGTTTTCTTTCCTGGCAGAGTTTCTCCTTGCAAGATATGGTGGAAAAGCTTTTGGCTGAGTGTAGAGCGGCAAGACACGCAGAAGACGCAGATACGCAGCTCTCCGAAGCTAAGTGCCGGTCCCGGGCTTCTTTCGGCACAAACCGCTCTCAGGAGCTCCCTGCGCTCGCCACAATGCTCTGTGTGCGAAGAAGCCGCTTCTTCGCCTGCGGGAGAATCGGCGAGCGGCAGCTTCCCAAAGGCGAAGATGCAAGCTGCAGCACGCAGGCACAGTGTGGGCAGCCTTCAGACTTAGAGAAAACAGTACTTTACCACTCTCCTGCCTTTTCCATGGTTATTCTATTGGAAAAGAACGAGTTTTGGACAACTAACTTTCATTCTTGCCAAACTCTTTGCAGACCCCCGTGCAAGCTTTAGAACAAGATTTTGGATGTTTTCTTTCCTGGCAGAGTTTCTCCTTGCAAGATATGCTGGAAAAGCTTTTTGCTGAGTGTAGAGCGGCAAGACACGCAGAAGACGCAGATACGCAGCTCTCCGAAGCTAAGTGCCGGTCCCGGGCTTCTTTCGGCACAAACCGCTCTCAGGAGCTCCCTGCGCTCGCCACAATGCTCTGTGTGCGAAGAAGCCGCTTCTTCGCCTCCGGGAGAATCGGCGAGCGGCAGCTTCCCAAAGGCGAAGATGCAAGCTGCAGCACGCAGGCACAGTGTGGGCAGCCTTCAGACTTAGAGAAAACAGTACTTTACCACTCTCCTGCCTTTTCCATGGTTATTCTATTGGAAAAGAACGAGTTTTGGACAACTACCTTTCATTCTTGCCAAACTCTTTGCAGACCCCCGTGCAAGCTTTAGAACAAGATTTTGGATGTTTTCTTTCCTGGCAGAGTTTCTCCTTGCAAGATATGGTGGAAAAGCTTTTGGCTGAGTGTAGAGCGGCAAGACACGCAGAAGACGCAGATACGCAGCTCTCCGAAGCTAAGTGCCGGTCCCGGGCTTCTTTCGGCACAAACCGCTCTCAGGAGCTCCCTGCGCTCGCCACAATGCTCTGTGTGCGAAGAAGCCGCTTCTTCGCCTCCGGGAGAATCGGCGAGCGGCAGCTTCCCAAAGGCGAAGATGCAAGCTGCAGCACGCAGGCACAGTGTGGGCAGCCTTCAGACTTAGAGAAAACAGTACTTTACCACTCTCCTGCCTTTTCCATGGTTATTCTATTGGAAAAGAACGAGTTTTGGACAACTACCTTTCATTCTTGCCAAACTCTTTGCAGACCTCCGTGCAAGCTTTAGAACAAGATTTTGGATGTTTTCTTTCCTGGCAGAGTTTCTCCTTGCAAGATATGGTGGAAAAGCTTTTGGCTGAGTGTAGAGCGGCAAGACACGCAGAAGACGCAGATACGCAGCTCTCCGAAGCTAAGTGCCGGTCCCGGGCTTCTTTCGGCACAAACCGCTCTCAGGAGCTCCCTGCGCTCGCCACAATGCTCTGTGTGCGAAGAAGCCGCTTCTTCGCCTGCGGGAGAATCGGCGAGCGGCAGCTTCCCAAAGGCGAAGATGCAAGCTGCAGCACGCAGGCACAGTGTGGGCAGCCTTCAGACTTAGAGAAAACAGTACTTTACCACTCTCCTGCCTTTTCCATGGTTATTCTATTGGAAAAGAACGAGTTTTGGACAACTACCTTTCATTCTTGCCAAACTCTTTGCAGACCCCCGTGCAAGCTTTAGAACAAGATTTTGGATGTTTTCTTTCCTGGCAGAGTTTCTCCTTGCAAGATATGCTGGAAAAGCTTTTTGCTGAGTGTAGAGCGGCAAGACACGCAGAAGACGCAGATACGCAGCTCTCCGAAGCTAAGTGCCGGTCCCGGGCTTCTTTCGGCACAAACCGCTCTCAGGAGCTCCCTGCGCTCGCCACAATGCTCTGTGTGCGAAGAAGCCGCTTCTTCGCCTGCGGGAGAATCGGCGAGCGGCAGCTTCCCAAAGGCGAAGATGCAAGCTGCAGCACGCAGGCACAGTGTGGGCAGCCTTCAGACTTAGAGAAAACAGTACTTTACCACTCTCCTGCCTTTTCCATGGTTATTCTATTGGAAAAGAACGAGTTTTGGACAACTACCTTTCATTCTTGCCAAACTCTTTGCAGACCCCCGTGCAAGCTTTAGAACAAGATTTTGGATGTTTTCTTTCCTGGCAGAGTTTCTCCTTGCAAGATATGGTGGAAAAGCTTTTGGCTGAGTGTAGAGCGGCAAGACACGCAGAAGACGCAGATACGCAGCTCTCCGAAGCTAAGTGCCGGTCCCGGGCTTCTTTCGGCACAAACCGCTCTCAGGAGCTCCCTGCGCTCGCCACAATGCTCTGTGTGCGAAGAAGCCGCTTCTTCGCCTGCGGGAGAATCGGCGAGCGGCAGCTTCCCAAAGGCGAAGATGCAAGCTGCAGCACGCAGGCACAGCGTGGGCAGCCTTCAGACTTAGAGAAAACAGTACTTTACCACTCTCCTGCCTTTTCCATGGTTATTCTATTGGAAAAGAACGAGTTTTGGACAACTACCTTTCATTCTTGCCAAACTCTTTGCAGACCCCCGTGCAAGCTTTACAACAAGATTTTGGATGTTTTCTTTCCTGGCAGAGTTTCTCCTTGCAAGATATGGTGGAAAAGCTTTTGGCTGAGTGTAGAGCGGCAAGACACGCAGAAGACGCAGATACGCAGCTCTCCGAAGCTAAGTGCCGGTCCCGGGCTTCTTTCGGCACAAACCGCTCTCAGGAGCTCCCTGCGCTCGCCACAATGCTCTGTGTGCGAAGAAGCCGCTTCTTCGCCTGCGGGAGAATCGCCATCGGCAGCTTCCCAAAGGCGAAGATGCAAGCTGCATCACACAGGCACAGCGTGGGCAGCCTTCAGACTTAGAGAAAACAGTACTTTACCACTCTCCTGCCTTTTCCATGGTTATTCTATTGGAAAAGAACGAGTTTTGGACAACTACCTTTCATTCTTGCCAAACTCTTTGCAGACCCCCGTGCAAGCTTTAGAACAAGATTTTGGATGTTTTCTTTCCTGGCAGAGTTTCTCCTTGCAAGATATGGTGGAAAAGCTTTTTGCTGAGTGTAGAGCGGCAAGACACGCAGAAGACGCAGATACGCAGCTCTCCGAAGCTAAGTGCCGGTCCCGGGCTTCTTTCGGCACAAACCGCTCTCAGGAGCTCCCTGCGCTCGCCACAATGCTCTGTGTGCGAAGAAGCCGCTTCTTCGCCTGCGGGAGAATCGGCGAGCGGCAGCTTCCCAATGGCGAAGATGCAAGCTGCAGCACGCAGGCACAGTGTGGGCAGCCTTCAGACTTAGAGAAAACAGTACTTTACCACTCTCCTGCCTTTTCCATGGTTATTCTATTGGAAAAGAACGAGTTTTGGACAACTACCTTTCATTCTTGCCAAACTCTTTGCAGACCCCCGTGCAAGCTTTAGAACAAGATTTTGGATGTTTTCTTTCCTGGCAGAGTTTCTCCTTGCAAGATATGGTGGAAAAGCTTTTGGCTGAGTGTAGAGCGGCAAGACACGCAGAAGACGCAGATACGCAGCTCTCCGAAGCTAAGTGCCGGTCCCGGGCTTCTTTCGGCACAAACCGCTCTCAGGAGCTCCCTGCGCTCGCCACAATGCTCTGTGTGCGAAGAAGCCGCTTCTTCGCCTCCGGGAGAATCGGCGAGCGGCAGCTTCCCAAAGGCGAAGATGCAAGCTGCAGCACACAGGCACAGTGTGGGCAGCCTTCAGACTTAGAGAAAACAGTACTTTACCACTCTCCTGCCTTTTCCATGGTTATTCTATTGGAAAAGAACGAGTTTTGGACAACTACCTTTCATTCTTGCCAAACTCTTTGCAGACCTCCGTGCAAGCTTTAGAACAAGATTTTGGATGTTTTCTTTCCTGGCAGAGTTTCTCCTTGCAAGATATGGTGGAAAAGCTTTTGGCTGAGTGTAGAGCGGCAAGACACGCAGAAGACGCAGATACGCAGCTCTCCGAAGCTAAGTGCCGGTCCCGGGCTTCTTTCGGCACAAACCGCTCTCAGGAGCTCCCTGCGCTCGCCACAATGCTCTGTGTGCGAAGAAGCCGCTTCTTTGCCTCCGGGAGAATCGGCGAGCGGCAGCTTCCCAAAGGCGAAGATGCAAGCTGCAGCACGCAGGCACAGTGTGGGCAGCCTTCAGACTTAGAGAAAACAGTACTTTACCACTCTCCTGCCTTTTCCATGGTTATTCTATTGGAAAAGAACGAGTTTTGGACAACTACCTTTCATTCTTGCCAAACTCTTTGCAGACCCCCGTGCAAGCTTTAGAACAAGATTTTGGATGTTTTCTTTCCTGGCAGAGTTTCTCCTTGCAAGATATGGTGGAAAAGCTTTTGGCTGAGTGTAGAGCGGCAAGACACGCAGAAGACGCAGATACGCAGCTCTCCGAAGCTAAGTGCCGGTCCCGGGCTTCTTTCGGCACAAACCGCTCTCAGGAGCTCCCTGCGCTCGCCACAATGCTCTGTGTGCGAAGAAGCCGCTTCTTCGCCTGCGGGAGAATCGGCGAGCGGCAGCTTCCCAAAGGCGAAGATGCAAGCTGCAGCACACAGGCACAGTGTGGGCAGCCTTCAGACTTAGAGAAAACAGTACTTTACCACTCTCCTGCCTTTTCCATGGTTATTCTATTGGAAAAGAACGAGTTTTGGACAACTACCTTTCATTCTTGCCAAACTCTTTGCAGACCCCCGTGCAAGCTTTAGAACAAGATTTTGGATGTTTTCTTTCCTGGCAGAGTTTCTCCTTGCAAGATATGGTGGAAAAGCTTTTTGCTGAGTGTAGAGCGGCAAGACACGCAGAAGACGCAGATACGCAGCTCTCCGAAGCTAAGTGCCGGTCCCGGGCTTCTTTCGGCACAAACCGCTCTCAGGAGCTCCCTGCGCTCGCCACAATGCTCTGTGTGCGAAGAAGCCGCTTCTTCGCCTGCGGGAGAATCGGCGAGCGGCAGCTTCCCAAAGGCGAAGATGCAAGCTGCAGCACACAGGCACAGCGTGGGCAGCCTTCAGACTTAGAGAAAACAGTACTTTACCACTCTCCTGCCTTTTCCATGGTTATTCTATTGGAAAAGAACGAGTTTTGGACAACTACCTTTCATTCTTGCCAAACTCTTTGCAGACCCCCGTGCAAGCTTTAGAACAAGATTTTGGATGTTTTCTTTCCTGGCAGAGTTTCTCCTTGCAAGATATGGTGGAAAAGCTTTTGGCTGAGTGTAGAGCGGCAAGACACGCAGAAGACGCAGATACGCAGCTCTCCGAAGCTAAGTGCCGGTCCCGGGCTTCTTTCGGCACAAACCGCTCTCAGGAGCTCCCTGCGCTCGCCACAATGCTCTGTGTGCGAAGAAGCCGCTTCTTCGCCTGCGGGAGAATCGGCGAGCGGCAGCTTCCCAAAGGCGAAGATGCAAGCTGCAGCACACAGGCACAGTGTGGGCAGCCTTCAGACTTAGAGAAAACAGTACTTTACCACTCTCCTGCCTTTTCCATGGTTATTCTATTGGAAAAGAACGAGTTTTGGACAACTACCTTTCATTCTTGCCAAACTCTTTGCAGACCCCCGTGCAAGCTTTAGAACAAGATTTTGGATGTTTTCTTTCCTGGCAGAGTTTCTCCTTGCAAGATATGGTGGAAAAGCTTTTGGCTGAGTGTAGAGCGGCAAGACACGCAGAAGACGCAGATACGCAGCTCTCCGAAGCTAAGTGCCGGTCCCGGGCTTCTTTCGGCACAAACCGCTCTCAGGAGCTCCCTGCGCTCGCCACAATGCTCTGTGTGCGAAGAAGCCACTTCTTCGCCTGCGGGAGAATCGGCGAGCGGCAGCTTCCCAAAGGCGAAGATGCAAGCTGCAGCACACAGGCACAGTGTGGGCAGCCTTCAGACTTAGAGAAAACAGTACTTTACCACTCTCCTGCCTTTTCCATGGTTATTCTATTGGAAAAGAACGAGTTTTGGACAACTACCTTTCATTCTTGCCAAACTCTTTGCAGACCCCCGTGCAAGCTTTAGAACAAGATTTTGGATGTTTTCTTTCCTGGCAGAGTTTCTCCTTGCAAGATATGGTGGAAAAGCTTTTGGCTGAGTGTAGAGCGGCAAGACACGCAGAAGACGCAGATACGCAGCTCTCCGAAGCTAAGTGCCGGTCCCGGGCTTCTTTCGGCACAAACCGCTCTCAGGAGCTCCCTGCGCTCGCCACAATGCTCTGTGTGCGAAGAAGCCGCTTCTTCGCCTGCGGGAGAATCGGCGAGCGGCAGCTTCCCAAAGGCGAAGATGCAAGCTGCAGCACACAGGCACAGTGTGGGCAGCCTTCAGACTTAGAGAAAACAGTACTTTACCACTCTCCTGCCTTTTCCATGGTTATTCTATTGGAAAAGAACGAGTTTTGGACAACTACCTTTCCTTCTTGCCAAACTCTTTGCAGACCCCCGTGCAAGCTTTAGAACAAGATTTTGGATGTTTTCTTTCCTGGCAGAGTTTCTCCTTGCAAGATATGGTGGAAAAGCTTTTTGCTGAGTGTAGAGCGGCAAGACACACAGAAGACGCAGATACGCAGCTCTCCGAAGCTAAGTGCCGGTCCCGGGCTTCTTTCGGCACAAACCGCTCTCAGGAGCTCCCTGCGCTCGCCACAATGCTCTGTGTGCGAAGAAGCCGCTTCTTCGCCTGCGGGAGAATCGGCGAGCGGCAGCTTCCCAAAGGCGAAGATGCAAGCTGCAGCACGCAGGCACAGTGTGGGCAGCCTTCAGACTTAGAGAAAACAGTACTTTACCGCTCTCCTGCCTTTTCCATGGTTATTCTATTGGAAAAGAACGAGTTTTGGACAACTACCTTTCATTCTTGCCAAACTCTTTGCAGACCTCCGTGCAAGCTTTAGAACAAGATTTTGGATGTTTTCTTTCCTGGCAGAGTTTCTCCTTGCAAGATATGGTGGAAAAGCTTTTGGCTGAGTGTAGAGCGGCAAGACACGCAGAAGACGCAGATACGCAGCTCTCCGAAGCTAAGTGCCGGTCCCGGGCTTCTTTCGGCACAAACCGCTCTCAGGAGCTCCCTGCGCTCGCCACAATGCTCTGTGTGCGAAGAAGCCGCTTCTTCGCCTGCGGGAGAATCGGCGAGCGGCAGCTTCCCAAAGGCGAAGATGCAAGCTGCAGCACACAGGCACAGTGTGGGCAGCCTTCAGACTTAGAGAAAACAGTACTTTACCACTCTCCTGCCTTTTCCATGGTTATTCTATTGGAAAAGAACGAGTTTTGGACAACTACCTTTCCTTCTTGCCAAACTCTTTGCAGACCCCCGTGCAAGCTTTAGAACAAGATTTTGGATGTTTTCTTTCCTGGCAGAGTTTCTCCTTGCAAGATATGGTGGAAAAGCTTTTGGCTGAGTGTAGAGCGGCAAGACACGCAGAAGACGCAGATACGCAGCTCTCCGAAGCTAAGTGCCGGTCCCGGGCTTCTTTCGGCACAAACCGCTCTCAGGAGCTCCCTGCGCTCGCCACAATGCTCTGTGTGCGAAGAAGCCGCTTCTTCGCCTGCGGGAGAATCGGCGAGCGGCAGCTTCCCAAAGGCGAAGATGCAAGCTGCAGCACGCAGGCACAGTGTGGGCAGCCTTCAGACTTAGAGAAAACAGTACTTTACCACTCTCCTGCCTTTTCCATGGTTATTCTATTGGAAAAGAACGAGTTTTGGACAACTACCTTTCATTCTTGCCAAACTCTTTGCAGACCCCCGTGCAAGCTTTAGAACAAGATTTTGGATGTTTTCTTTCCTGGCAGAGTTTCTCCTTGCAAGATATGGTGGAAAAGCTTTTGGCTGAGTGTAGAGCGGCAAGACACGCAGAAGACGCAGATACGCAGCTCTCCGAAGCTAAGTGCCGGTCCCGGGCTTCTTTCGGCACAAACCGCTCTCAGGAGCTCCCTGCGCTCGCCACAATGCTCTGTGTGCGAAGAAGCCGCTTCTTCGCCTCCGGGAGAATCGGCGAGCGGCAGCTTCCCAAAGGCGAAGATGCAAGCTGCAGCACACAGGCACAGTGTGGGCAGCCTTCAGACTTAGAGAAAACAGTACTTTACCCCTCTCCTGCCTTTTCCATGGTTATTCTATTGGAAAAGAACGAGTTTTGGACAACTACCTTTCATTCTTGCCAAACTCTTTGCAGACCCCCGTGCAAGCTTTAGAACAAGATTTTGGATGTTTTCTTTCCTGGCAGAGTTTCTCCTTGCAAGATATGGTGGAAAAGCTTTTGGCTGAGTGTAGAGCGGCAAGACACGCAGAAGACGCAGATACGCAGCTCTCCGAAGCTAAGTGCCGGTCCCGGGCTTCTTTCGGCACAAACCGCTCTCAGGAGCTCCCTGCGCTCGCCACAATGCTCTGTGTGCGAAGAAGCCGCTTCTTCGCCTGCGGGAGAATCGGCGAGCGGCAGCTTCCCAAAGGCGAAGATGCAAGCTGCAGCACGCAGGCACAGTGTGGGCAGCCTTCAGACTTAGAGAAAACAGTACTTTACCACTCTCCTGCCTTTTCCATGGTTATTCTATTGGAAAAGAACGAGTTTTGGACAACTACCTTTCATTCTTGCCAAACTCTTTGCAGACCTCCGTGCAAGCTTTAGAACAAGATTTTGGATGTTTTCTTTCCTGGCAGAGTTTCTCCTTGCAAGATATGGTGGAAAAGCTTTTGGCTGAGTGTAGAGCGGCAAGACACGCAGAAGACGCAGATACGCAGCTCTCCGAAGCTAAGTGCCGGTCCCGGGCTTCTTTCGGCACAAACCGCTCTCAGGAGCTCCCTGCGCTCGCCACAATGCTCTGTGTGCGAAGAAGCCGCTTCTTCGCCTGCGGGAGAATCGGCGAGCGGCAGCTTCCCAAAGGCGAAGATGCAAGCTGCAGCACGCAGGCACAGTGTGGGCAGCCTTCAGACTTAGAGAAAACAGTACTTTACCACTCTCCTGCCTTTTCCATGGTTATTCTATTGGAAAAGAACGAGTTTTGGACAACTACCTTTCATTCTTGCCAAACTCTTTGCAGACCCCCGTGCAAGCTTTAGAACAAGATTTTGGATGTTTTCTTTCCTGGCAGAGTTTCTCCTTGCAAGATATGCTGGAAAAGCTTTTTGCTGAGTGTAGAGCGGCAAGACACGCAGAAGACGCAGATACGCAGCTCTCCGAAGCTAAGTGCCGGTCCCGGGCTTCTTTCGGCACAAACCGCTCTCAGGAGCTCCCTGCGCTCGCCACAATGCTCTGTGTGCGAAGAAGCCGCTTCTTCGCCTCCGGGAGAATCGGCGAGCGGCAGCTTCCCAAAGGCGAAGATGCAAGCTGCAGCACGCAGGCACAGTGTGGGCAGCCTTCAGACTTAGAGAAAACAGTACTTTACCACTCTCCTGCCTTTTCCATGGTTATTCTATTGGAAAAGAATGAGTTTTGGACAACTACCTTTCATTCTTGCCAAACTCTTTGCAGACCCCCGTGCAAGCTTTAGAACAAGATTTTGGATGTTTTCTTTCCTGGCAGAGTTTCTCCTTGCAAGATATGGTGGAAAAGCTTTTGGCTGAGTGTAGAGCGGCAAGACACGCAGAAGACGCAGATACGCAGCTCTCCGAAGCTAAGTGCCGGTCCCGGGCTTCTTTCGGCACAAACCGCTCTCAGGAGCTCCCTGCGCTCGCCACAATGCTCTGTGTGCGAAGAAGCCGCTTCTTCGCCTGCGGGAGAATCGGCGAGCGGCAGCTTCCCAAAGGCGAAGATGCAAGCTGCAGCACACAGGCACAGCGTGGGCAGCCTTCAGACTTAGAGAAAACAGTACTTTACCACTCTCCTGCCTTTTCCATGGTTATTCTATTGGAAAAGAACGAGTTTTGGACAACTACCTTTCATTCTTGCCAAACTCTTTGCAGACCCCCGTGCAAGCTTTAGAACAAGATTTTGGATGTTTTCTTTCCTGGCAGAGTTTCTCCTTGCAAGATATGCTGGAAAAGCTTTTTGCTGAGTGTAGAGCGGCAAGACACGCAGAAGACGCAGATACGCAGCTCTCCGAAGCTAAGTGCCGGTCCCGGGCTTCTTTCGGCACAAACCGCTCTCAGGAGCTCCCTGCGCTCGCCACAATGCTCTGTGTGCGAAGAAGCCGCTTCTTCGCCTGCGGGAGAATCGGCGAGCGGCAGCTTCCCAAAGGCGAAGATGCAAGCTGCATCACACAGGCACAGCGTGGGCAGCCTTCAGACTTAGAGAAAACAGTACTTTACCACTCTCCTGCCTTTTCCATGGTTATTCTATTGGAAATGAACGAGTTTTGGACAACTACCTTTCATTCTTGCCAAACTCTTTGCAGACCCCCGTGCAAGCTTTAGAACAAGATTTTGGATGTTTTCTTTCCTGGCAGAGTTTCTCCTTGCAAGATATGGTGGAAAAGCTTTTTGCTGAGTGTAGAGCGGCAAGACACGCAGAAGACGCAGATACGCAGCTCTCCGAAGCTAAGTGCCGGTCCCGGGCTTCTTTCGGCACAAACCGCTCTCAGGAGCTCCCTGCGCTCGCCACAATGCTCTGTGTGCGAAGAAGCCGCTTCTTCGCCTGCGGGAGAATCGGCGAGCGGCAGCTTCCCAATGGCGAAGATGCAAGCTGCAGCACGCAGGCACAGTGTGGGCAGCCTTCAGACTTAGAGAAAACAGTACTTTACCACTCTCCTGCCTTTTCCATGGTTATTCTATTGGAAAAGAACGAGTTTTGGACAACTACCTTTCATTCTTGCCAAACTCTTTGCAGACCCCCGTGCAAGCTTTAGAACAAGATTTTGGATGTTTTCTTTCCTGGCAGAGTTTCTCCTTGCAAGATATGGTGGAAAAGCTTTTGGCTGAGTGTAGAGCGGCAAGACACGCAGAAGACGCAGATACGCAGCTCTCCGAAGCTAAGTGCCGGTCCCGGGCTTCTTTCGGCACAAACCGCTCTCAGGAGCTCCCTGCGCTCGCCACAATGCTCTGTGTGCGAAGAAGCCGCTTCTTCGCCTGCGGGAGAATCGGCGAGCGGCAGCTTCCCAAAGGCGAAGATGCAAGCTGCAGCACACAGGCACAGTGTGGGCAGCCTTCAGACTTAGAGAAAACAGTACTTTACCACTCTCCTGCCTTTTCCATGGTTATTCTATTGGAAAAGAACGAGTTTTGGACAACTACCTTTCATTCTTGCCAAACTCTTTGCAGACCTCCGTGCAAGCTTTAGAACAAGATTTTGGATGTTTTCTTTCCTGGCAGAGTTTCTCCTTGCAAGATATGGTGGAAAAGCTTTTGGCTGAGTGTAGAGCGGCAAGACACGCAGAAGACGCAGATACGCAGCTCTCCGAAGCTAAGTGCCGGTCCCGGGCTTCTTTCGGCACAAACCGCTCTCAGGAGCTCCCTGCGCTCGCCACAATGCTCTGTGTGCGAAGAAGCCGCTTCTTCGCCTGCGGGAGAATCGGCGAGCGGCAGCTTCCCAAAGGCGAAGATGCAAGCTGCAGCACACAGGCACAGTGTGGGCAGCCTTCAGACTTAGAGAAAACAGTACTTTACCACTCTCCTGCCTTTTCCATGGTTATTCTATTGGAAAAGAACGAGTTTTGGACAACTACCTTTCCTTCTTGCCAAACTCTTTGCAGACCCCCGTGCAAGCTTTAGAACAAGATTTTGGATGTTTTCTTTCCTGGCAGAGTTTCTCCTTGCAAGATATGGTGGAAAAGCTTTTGGCTGAGTGTAGAGCGGCAAGACACGCAGAAGACGCAGATACGCAGCTCTCCGAAGCTAAGTGCCGGTCCCGGGCTTCTTTCGGCACAAACCGCTCTCAGGAGCTCCCTGCGCTCGCCACAATGCTCTGTGTGCGAAGAAGCCGCTTCTTCGCCTGCGGGAGAATCGGCAAGCGGCAGCTTCCCAAAGGCGAAGATGCAAGCTGCAGCACGCAGGCACAGTGTGGGCAGCCTTCAGACTTAGAGAAAACAGTACTTTACCACTCTCCTGCCTTTTCCATGGTTATTCTATTGGAAAAGAACGAGTTTTGGACAACTACCTTTCATTCTTGCCAAACTCTTTGCAGACCTCCGTGCAAGCTTTAGAACAAGATTTTGGATGTTTTCTTTCCTGGCAGAGTTTCTCCTTGCAAGATATGGTGGAAAAGCTTTTGGCTGAGTGTAGAGCGGCAAGACACGCAGAAGACGCAGATACGCAGCTCTCCGAAGCTAAGTGCCGGTCCCGGGCTTCTTTCGGCACAAACCGCTCTCAGGAGCTCCCTGCGCTCGCCACAATGCTCTGTGTGCGAAGAAGCCGCTTCTTCGCCTCCGGGAGAATCGGCGAGCGGCAGCTTCCCAAAGGCGAAGATGCAAGCTGCAGCACGCAGGCACAGTGTGGGCAGCCTTCAGACTTAGAGAAAACAGTACTTTACCACTCTCCTGCCTTTTCCATGGTTATTCTATTGGAAAAGAACGAGTTTTGGACAACTACCTTTCATTCTTGCCAAACTCTTTGCAGACCCCCGTGCAAGCTTTACAACAAGATTTTGGATGTTTTCTTTCCTGGCAGAGTTTCTCCTTGCAAGATATGGTGGAAAAGCTTTTGGCTGAGTGTAGAGCGGCAAGACACGCAGAAGACGCAGATACGCAGCTCTCCGAAGCTAAGTGCCGGTCCCGGGCTTCTTTCGGCACAAACCGCTCTCAGGAGCTCCCTGCGCTCGCCACAATGCTCTGTGTGCGAAGAAGCCGCTTCTTCGCCTGCGGGAGAATCGGCGAGCGGCAGCTTCCCAAAGGCGAAGATGCAAGCTGCAGCACGCAGGCACAGTGTGGGCAGCCTTCAGACTTAGAGAAAACAGTACTTTACCACTCTCCTGCCTTTTCCATGGTTATTCTATTGGAAAAGAACGAGTTTTGGACAACTACCTTTCATTCTTGCCAAACTCTTTGCAGACCCCCGTGCAAGCTTTAGAACAAGATTTTGGATGTTTTCTTTCCTGGCAGAGTTTCTCCTTGCAAGATATGGTGGAAAAGCTTTTGGCTGAGTGTAGAGCGGCAAGACACGCAGAAGACGCAGATACGCAGCTCTCCGAAGCTAAGTGCCGGTCCCGGGCTTCTTTCGGCACAAACCGCTCTCAGGAGCTCCCTGCGCTCGCCACAATGCTCTGTGTGCGAAGAAGCCGCTTCTTCGCCTCCGGGAGAATCGGCGAGCGGCAGCTTCCCAAAGGCGAAGATGCAAGCTGCAGCACACAGGCACAGTGTGGGCAGCCTTCAGACTTAGAGAAAACAGTACTTTACCACTCTCCTGCCTTTTCCATGGTTATTCTATTGGAAAAGAACGAGTTTTGGACAACTACCTTTCATTCTTGCCAAACTCTTTGCAGACCCCCGTGCAAGCTTTAGAACAAGATTTTGGATGTTTTCTTTCCTGGCAGAGTTTCTCCTTGCAAGATATGGTGGAAAAGCTTTTGCTGAGTGTAGAGCGGCAAGACACGCAGAAGACGCAGATACGCAGCTCTCCGAAGCTAAGTGCCGGTCCCGGGCTTCTTTCGGCACAAACCGCTCTCAGGAGCTCCCTGCGCTCGCCACAATGCTCTGTGTGCGAAGAAGCCGCTTCTTCGCCTGCGGGAGAATCGGCGAGCGGCAGCTTCCCAAAGGCGAAGATGCAAGCTGCAGCACGCAGGCACAGTGTGGGCAGCCTTCAGACTTAGAGAAAACAGTACTTTACCACTCTCCTGCCTTTTCCATGGTTATTCTATTGGAAAAGAACGAGTTTTGGACAACTACCTTTCATTCTTGCCAAACTCTTTGCAGACCCCCGTGCAAGCTTTAGAACAAGATTTTGGATGTTTTCTTTCCTGGCAGAGTTTCTCCTTGCAAGATATGGTGGAAAAGCTTTTGGCTGAGTGTAGAGCGGCAAGACACGCAGAAGACGCAGATACGCAGCTCTCCGAAGCTAAGTGCCGGTCCCGGGCTTCTTTCGGCACAAACCGCTCTCAGGAGCTCCCTGCGCTCGCCACAATGCTCTGTGTGCGAAGAAGCCGCTTCTTCGCCTGCGGGAGAATCGGCGAGCGGCAGCTTCCCAAAGGCGAAGATGCAAGCTGCAGCACACAGGCACAGCGTGGGCAGCCTTCAGACTTAGAGAAAACAGTACTTTACCACTCTCCTGCCTTTTCCATGGTTATTCTATTGGAAAAGAACGAGTTTTGGACAACTACCTTTCATTCTTGCCAAACTCTTTGCAGACCCCCGTGCAAGCTTTAGAACAAGATTTTGGATGTTTTCTTTCCTGGCAGAGTTTCTCCTTGCAAGATATGGTGGAAAAGCTTTTGGCTGAGTGTAGAGCGGCAAGACACGCAGAAGACGCAGATACGCAGCTCTCCGAAGCTAAGTGCCGGTCCCGGGCTTCTTTCGGCACAAACCGCTCTCAGGAGCTCCCTGCGCTCGCCACAATGCTCTGTGTGCGAAGAAGCCCTTCTTCGCCTGCGGGAGAATCGGCGAGCGGCAGCTTCCCAAAGGCGAAGATGCAAGCTGCAGCACAGCAGGCACAGTGTGGGCAGCCTTCAGACTTAGAGAAAACAGTACTTTACCACTCTCCTGCCTTTTCCATGGTTATTCTATTGGAAAAGAACGAGTTTTGGACAACTACCTTTCATTCTTGCCAAACTCTTTGCAGACCCCCGTGCAAGCTTTAGAACAAGATTTGGATGTTTTCTTTCCTGGCAGAGTTTCTCCTTGCAAGATATGGTGGAAAAGCTTTTGGCTGAGTGTAGAGCGGCAAGACACGCAGAAGACGCAGATACGCAGCTCTCCGAAGCTAAGTGCCGGTCCCGGGCTTCTTTCGGCACAAACCGCTCTCAGGAGCTCCCTGCGCTCGCCACAATGCTCTGTGTGCGAAGAAGCCGCTTCTTCGCCTGCGGGAGAATCGGCGAGCGGCAGCTTCCCAAAGGCGAAGATGCAAGCTGCAGCACAGGCACAGTGTGGGCAGCCTTCAGACTTAGAGAAAACAGTACTTTACCACTCTCCTGCCTTTTCCATGGTTATTCTATTGGAAAAGAACGAGTTTTGGACAACTACCTTTCATTCTTGCCAAACTCTTTGCAGACCCCCGTGCAAGCTTTAGAACAAGATTTTGGATGTTTTCTTTCCTGGCAGAGTTTCTCCTTGCAAGATATGGTGGAAAAGCTTTTGGCTGAGTGTAGAGCGGCAAGACACGCAGAAGACGCAGATACGCAGCTCTCCGAAGCTAAGTGCCGGTCCCGGGCTTCTTTCGGCACAAACCGCTCTCAGGAGCTCCCTGCGCTCGCCACAATGCTCTGTGTGCGAAGAAGCCGCTTCTTCGCCTGCGGGAGAATCGGCGAGCGGCAGCTTCCCAAAGGCGAAGATGCAAGCTGCAGCACGCAGGCACAGTGTGGGCAGCCTTCAGACTTAGAGAAAACAGTACTTTACCACTCTCCCTGCCTTTTCCATGGTTATTCTATTGGAAAAGAACGAGTTTTGGACAACTACCTTTCATTCTTGCCAAACTCTTTGCAGACCCCCGTGCAAGCTTTAGAACAAGATTTTGGATGTTTTCTTTCCTGGCAGAGTTTCTCCTTGCAAGATATGGTGGAAAAGCTTTTGGCTGAGTGTAGAGCGGCAAGACACGCAGAAGACGCAGATACGCAGCTCTCCGAAGCTAAGTGCCGGTCCCGGGCTTCTTTCGGCACAAACCGCTCTCAGGAGCTCCCTGCGCTCGCCACAATGCTCTGTGTGCGAAGAAGCCGCTTCTTCGCCTGCGGGAGAATCGGCGAGCGGCAGCTTCCCAAAGGCGAAGATGCAAGCTGCAGCACACAGGCACAGTGTGGGCAGCCTTCAGACTTAGAGAAAACAGTACTTTACCACTCTCCTGCCTTTTCCATGGTTATTCTATTGGAAAAGAACGAGTTTTGGACAACTACCTTTCATTCTTGCCAAACTCTTTGCAGACCCCCGTGCAAGCTTTAGAACAAGATTTTGGATGTTTTCTTTCCTGGCAGAGTTTCTCCTTGCAAGATATGGTGGAAAAGCTTTTGGCTGAGTGTAGAGCGGCAAGACACGCAGAAGACGCAGATACGCAGCTCTCCGAAGCTAAGTGCCGGTCCCGGGCTTCTTTCGGCACAAACCGCTCTCAGGAGCTCCCTGCGCTCGCCACAATGCTCTGTGTGCGAAGAAGCCGCTTCTTCGCCTGCGGGAGAATCGGCGAGCGGCAGCTTCCCAAAGGCGAAGATGCAAGCTGCAGCACACAGGCACAGCGTGGGCAGCCTTCAGACTTAGAGAAAACAGTACTTTACCACTCTCCTGCCTTTTCCATGGTTATTCTATTGGAAAAGAACGAGTTTTGGACAACTACCTTTCATTCTTGCCAAACTCTTTGCAGACCCCGTGCAAGCTTTAGAACAAGATTTGGATGTTTTCTTTCCTGGCAGAGTTTCTCCTTGCAAGATATGGTGGAAAAGCTTTTGGCTGAGTGTAGAGCGGCAAGACACGCAGAAGACGCAGATACGCAGCTCTCCGAAGCTAAGTGCCGGTCCCGGGCTTCTTTCGGCACAAACCGCTCTCAGGAGCTCCCTGCGCTCGCCACAATGCTCTGTGTGCGAAGAAGCCGCTTCTTCGCCTGCGGGAGAATCGGCGAGCGGCAGCTTCCCAAAGGCGAAGATGCAAGCTGCAGCACACAGGCACAGCGTGGGCAGCCTTCAGACTTAGAGAAAACAGTACTTTACCACTCTCCTGCCTTTTCCATGGTTATTCTATTGGAAAAGAACGAGTTTTGGACAACTACCTTTCATTCTTGCCAAACTCTTTGCAGACCCCCGTGCAAGCTTTAGAACAAGATTTTGGATGTTTTCTTTCCTGGCAGAGTTTCTCCTTGCAAGATATGGTGGAAAAGCTTTTGGCTGAGTGTAGAGCGGCAAGACACGCAGAAGACGCAGATACGCAGCTCTCCGAAGCTAAGTGCCGGTCCCGGGCTTCTTTCGGCACAAACCGCTCTCAGGAGCTCCCTGCGCTCGCCACAATGCTCTGTGTGCGAAGAAGCCGCTTCTTCGCCTCCGGGAGAATCGGCGAGCGGCAGCTTCCCAAAGGCGAAGATGCAAGCTGCAGCACACAGGCACAGCGTGGGCAGCCTTCAGACTTAGAGAAAACAGTACTTTACCACTCTCCTGCCTTTTCCATGGTTATTCTATTGGAAAAGAACGAGTTTTGGACAACTACCTTTCATTCTTGCCAAACTCTTTGCAGACCCCCGTGCAAGCTTTAGAACAAGATTTTGGATGTTTTCTTTCCTGGCAGAGTTTCTCCTTGCAAGATATGGTGGAAAAGCTTTTGGCTGAGTGTAGAGCGGCAAGACACGCAGAAGACGCAGATACGCAGCTCTCCGAAGCTAAGTGCCGGTCCCGGGCTTCTTTCGGCACAAACCGCTCTCAGGAGCTCCCTGCGCTCGCCACAATGCTCTGTGTGCGAAGAAGCCGCTTCTTCGCCTGCCGGGAGAATCGGCGAGCGGCAGCTTCCCAAAGGCGAAGATGCAAGCTGCAGCACACAGGCACAGTGTGGGCAGCCTTCAGACTTAGAGAAAACAGTACTTTACCACTCTCCTGCCTTTTCCATGGTTATTCTATTGGAAAAGAACGAGTTTTGGACAACTACCTTTCATTCTTGCCAAACTCTTTGCAGACCCCCGTGCAAGCTTTAGAACAAGATTTTGGATGTTTTCTTTCCTGGCAGAGTTTCTCCTTGCAAGATATGGTGGAAAAGCTTTTGGCTGAGTGTAGAGCGGCAAGACACGCAGAAGACGCAGATACGCAGCTCTCCGAAGCTAAGTGCCGGTCCCGGGCTTCTTTCGGCACAAACCGCTCTCAGGAGCTCCCTGCGCTCGCCACAATGCTCTGTGTGCGAAGAAGCCGCTTCTTCGCCTGCGGGAGAATCGGCGAGCGGCAGCTTCCCAAAGGCGAAGATGCAAGCTGCAGCACACAGGCACAGTGTGGGCAGCCTTCAGACTTAGAGAAAACAGTACTTTACCACTCTCCTGCCTTTTCCATGGTTATTCTATTGGAAAAGAACGAGTTTTGGACAACTACCTTTCATTCTTGCCAAACTCTTTGCAGACCCCCGTGCAAGCTTTAGAACAAGATTTTGGATGTTTTCTTTCCTGGCAGAGTTTCTCCTTGCAAGATATGGTGGAAAAGCTTTTGGCTGAGTGTAGAGCGGCAAGACACGCAGAAGACGCAGATACGCAGCTCTCCGAAGCTAAGTGCCGGTCCCGGGCTTCTTTCGGCACAAACCGCTCTCAGGAGCTCCCTGCGCTCGCCACAATGCTCTGTGTGCGAAGAAGCCGCTTCTTCGCCTCCGGGAGAATCGGCGAGCGGCAGCTTCCCAAAGGCGAAGATGCAAGCTGCAGCACACAGGCACAGTGTGGGCAGCCTTCAGACTTAGAGAAAACAGTACTTTACCACTCTCCTGCCTTTTCCATGGTTATTCTATTGGAAAAGAACGAGTTTTGGACAACTACCTTTCATTCTTGCCAAACTCTTTGCAGACCCCCGTGCAAGCTTTAGAACAAGATTTTGGATGTTTTCTTTCCTGGCAGAGTTTCTCCTTGCAAGATATGGTGGAAAAGCTTTTTGCTGAGTGTAGAGCGGCAAGACACGCAGAAGACGCAGATACGCAGCTCTCCGAAGCTAAGTGCCGGTCCCGGGCTTCTTTCGGCACAAACCGCTCTCAGGAGCTCCCTGCGCTCGCCACAATGCTCTGTGTGCGAAGAAGCCGCTTCTTCGCCTCCGGGAGAATCGGCGAGCGGCAGCTTCCCAAAGGCGAAGATGCAAACTGCAGCACGCAGGCACAGTGTGGGCAGCCTTCAGACTTAGAGAAAACAGTACTTTACCACTCTCCTGCCTTTTCCATGGTTATTCTATTGGAAAAGAACGAGTTTTGGACAACTACCTTTCATTCTTGCCAAACTCTTTGCAGACCCCCGTGCAAGCTTTAGAACAAGATTTTGGATGTTTTCTTTC
>NW_027099158.1:0-34249 GCF_037042795.1 Molothrus aeneus | reverse complement strand
ACACAGGCACAGTGTGGGCAGCCTTTCAGACTTAGAGAAAACAGTACTTTACCACTCTCCTGCCTTTTCCCATGGTTATTCTATTGGAAAAGAACGAGTTTTGGACAACTACCTTTAATTCTTGCCAAACTCTTTGCAGACCCCCGTGCAAGCTTTAGAACAAGATTTTGGATGTTTTCTTTCCTGGCAGAGTTTCTCCTTGCAAGATATGGTGGAAAAGCTTTTGGCTGAGTGTAGAGCGGCAAGACACGCAGAAGACGCAGATACGCAGCTCTCCGAAGCTAAGTGCCGGTCCCGGGCTTCTTTCGGCACAAACCGCTCTCAGGAGCTCCCTGCGCTCGCCACAATGCTCTGTGTGCGAAGAAGCCGCTTCTTCGCCTCCGGGAGAACGGCGAGCGGCAGCTTCCCAAAGGCGAAGATGCAAGCTGCAGCACACAGGCACAGTGTGGGCAGCCTTCAGACTTAGAAAAAACAGTACTTTACCACTCTCCTGCCTTTTCCATGGTTATTCTATTGGAAAAGAACGAGTTTTGGACAACTACCTTTCATTCTTGCCAAACTCTTTGCAGACCCCCGTGCAAGCTTTAGAAGAAGATTTTGGATGTTTTCTTTCCTGGCAGAGTTTCTCCTTGCAAGATATGGTGGAAAAGCTTTTTGCTGAGTGTAGAGCGGCAAGACACGCAGAAGACGCAGATACGCAGCTCTCCGAAGCTAAGTGCCGGTCCCGGGCTTCTTTCGGCACAAACCGCTCTCAGGAGCTCCCTGCGCTCGCCACAATGCTCTGTGTGCGAAGAAGCCGCTTCTTCGCCTCCGGGAGAATCGGCGAGCGGCAGCTTCCCAAAGGCGAAGATGCAAGCTGCAGCACACAGGCACAGTGTGGGCAGCATTCAGACTTAGAGAAAACAGTACTTTACCACTCTCCTGCCTTTTCCATGGTTATTCTATTGGAAAAGAACGAGTTTTGGACAACTACCTTTCATTCTTGCCAAACTCTTTTGCAGACCCCCGTGCAAGCTTTAGAACAAGATTTTTGGATGTTTTCTTTCCTGGCAGAGTTTCTCCTTGCAAGATATGGTGGAAAAGCTTTTTGCTGAGTGTAGAGCGGCAAGACACGCAGAAGACGCAGATACGCAGCTCTCCGAAGCTAAGTGCCGGTCCCGGGCCTTCTTTCGGCACAAACCGCTCTCAGGAGCTCCCTGCGCTCGCCACAATGCTCTGTGTGCGAAGAAGCCGCTTCTTCGCCTCCGGGAGAATCGGCGAGCGGCAGCTTCCCAAAGGCGAAGATGCAAGCTGCAGCACACAGGCACAGTGTGGGCAGCCTTCAGACTTAGAGAAAACAGTACTTTACCACTCTCCTGCCTTTTCCATGGTTATTCTATTGGAAAAGAACGAGTTTTGGACAACTACCTTTCATTCTTGCCAAACTCTTTGCAGACCCCCGTGCAAGCTTTAGAACAAGATTTTGGATGTTTTCTTTCCTGGCAGAGTTTTCTCCTTGCAAGATATGGTGGGAAAGCTTTTGGCTGAGTGTAGAGCGGCAAGACACGCAGAAGACGCAGATACGCAGCTCTCCGAAGCTAAGTGCCGGTCCCGGCTTCTTTCGGCACAAACCGCTCTCAGGAGCTCCCTGCGCTCGCCACAATGCTCTGTGTGCGAAGAAGCCGCTTCTTCGCCTCCGGGAGAATCGGCGAGCGGCAGCTTCGCAAAGGCGAAGATGCAAGCTGCAGCACACAGGCACAGTGTGGGCAGCCTTCAGACTTAGAGAAAACAGTACTTTACCACTCTCCTGCCTTTTCCATGGTTATTCTATTGGAAAAGAACGAGTTTTGGACAACTACCTTTCATTCTTGCCAAACTCTTTGCAGACCCCCGTGCAAGCTTAAGAACAAGATTTTGGATGTTTTCTTTCCTGGCAGAGTTTCTCCTTGCAAGATATGGTGGAAAAGCTTTTGGCTGAGTGTAGAGCGGCAAGACACGCAGAAGACGCAGATACGCAGCTCTCCGAAGCTAAGTGCCGGTCCCGGGCTTCTTTCGGCACAAACCGCTCTCAGGAGCTCCCTGCGCTCGCCACAATGCTCTGTGTGCGAAGAAGCCGCTTCTTCGCCTCCGGGAGAATCGGCGAGCGGCAGCTTCCCAAAGGCGAAGATGCAAGCTGCGGCACACAGGCACAGTGTGGGCAGCCTTCAGACTTAGAGAAAACAGTACTTTACCACTCTCCTGCCTTTTCCATGGTTATTCTATTGGAAAAGAACGAGTTTTGGACAACTACTTTTCATTCTTGCCAAACTCTTTGCAGACCCCCGTGCAAGCTTTAGAAGAAGATTTTGGATGTTTTCTTTCCTGGCAGAGTTTCTCCTTGCAAGATATGGTGGAAAAGCTTTTTGCTGAGTGTAGAGCGGCAAGACACGCAGAAGACGCAGATACGCAGCTCTCCGAAGCTAAGTGCCGGTCCCGGCCTTCTTTCGGCACAAACCGCTCTCAGGAGCTCCCTGCGCTCGCCACAATGCTCTGTGTGCGAAGAAGCCGCTTCTTCGCCTCCGGGAGAATCGGCGAGCGGCAGCTTCCCAAAGGCGAAGATGCAAGCTGCAGCACACAGGCACAGTGTGGGCAGCATTCAGACTTAGAGAAAACAGTACTTTACCACTCTCCTGCCTTTTCCATGGTTATTCTATTGGAAAAGAACGAGTTTTGGACAACTACCTTTCATTCTTGCCAAACTCTTTGCAGACCCCCGTGCAAGCTTTAGAACAAGATTTTGGATGTTTTCTTTCCTGGCAGAGTTTCTCCTTGCAAGATATGGTGGAAAAGCTTTTTTGCTGAGTGTAGAGCGGCAAGACACGCAGAAGACGCAGATACGCAGCTCTCCGAAGCTAAGTGCCGGTCCCGGGCTTCTTTCGGCACAAACCGCTCTCAGGAGCTCCCTGCGCTCGCCACAATGCTCTGTGTGCGAAGAAGCCGCTTCTTCGCCTCCGGGAGAATCGGCGAGCGGCAGCTTGCCAAAGGCGAAGATGCAAGCTGCAGCACACAGGCACAGTGTGGGCAGCCTTCAGACTTAGAGAAAACAGTACTTTACCACTCTCCTGCCTTTTCCATGGTTATTCTATTGGAAAAGAACGAGTTTTGGACAACTACCTTTCATTCTTGCCAAACTCTTTGCAGACCCCCGTGCAAGCTTTAGAAGAAGATTTTGGATGTTTTCTTTCCTGGCAGAGTTTCTCCTTGCAAGATATGCTGGAAAAGCTTTTTGCTGAGTGTAGAGCGGCAAGACACGCAGAAGACGCAGATACGCAGCTCTCCGAAGCTAAGTGCCGGTCCCGGGCTTCTTTCGGCACAAACCGCTCTCAGGAGCTCCCTGCGCTCGCCACAATGCTCTGTGTGCGAAGAAGCCGCTTCTTCGCCTCCGGGAGAAATCGGCGAGCGGCAGGCTTGCCAAAGGCGAAGATGCAAGCTGCAGCACACAGGCACAGTGTGGGCAGCCTTCAGACTTAGAGAAAACAGTACTTTACCACTCTCCTGCCTTTTCCATGGTTATTCTATTGGAAAAGAACGAGTTTTGGACAACTACCTTTCATTCTTGCCAAACTCTTTGCAGACCCCCGTGCAAGCTTTAGAAGAAGATTTTGGATGTTTTCTTTCCTGGCAGAGTTTCTCCTTGCAAGATATGCTGGAAAAGCTTTTTGCTGAGTGTAGAGCGGCAAGACACGCAGAAGACGCAGATACGCAGCTCTCCGAAGCTAAGTGCCGGTCCCGGGCTTCTTTCGGCACAAACCGCTCTCAGGAGCTCCCTGCGCTCGCCACAATGCTCTGTGTGCGAAGAAGCCGCTTCTTCGCCTCCGGGAGAATCGGCGAGCGGCAGCTTCCCAAAGGCGAAGATGCAAGCTGCAGCACACAGGCACAGTGTGGGCAGCATTCAGACTTAGAGAAAACAGTACTTTACCACTCTCCTGCCTTTTCCATGGTTCTTCTATTGGAAAAGAACGAGTTTTGGACAACTACTTTTCATTCTTGCCAAACTCTTTGCAGACCCCCGTGCAAGCTTTAGAACAAGATTTTGGATGTTTTCTTTCCTGGCAGAGTTTCTCCTTGCAAGATATGGTGGAAAAGCTTTTTGCTGAGTGTAGAGCGGCAAGACACGCAGAAGACGCAGATACGCAGCTCTCCCGAAGCTAAGTGCCGGTCCCGGGCTTCTTTCGGCACAAACCGCTCTCAGGAGCTCCCTGCGCTCGCCACAATGCTCTGTGTGCGAAGAAGCCGCTTCTTCGCCTCCGGGAGAATCGGCGAGCGGCAGCTTCCCAAAGGCGAAGATGCAAGCTGCGGCACACAGGCACAGTGTGGGCAGCCTTCAGACTTAGAGAAAACAGTACTTTACCACTCTCCTGCCTTTTCCATGGTTATTCTATTGGAAAAGAACGAGTTTTGGACAACTACCTTTCATTCTTGCCAAACTCTTTGCAGACCCCCGTGCAAGCTTTAGAACAAGATTTTGGATGTTTTCTTTCCTGGCAGAGTTTCTCCCTTGCAAGATATGGTGGAAAAGCTTTTTGCTGAGTGTAGAGCGGCAAGACACGCAGAAGACGCAGATACGCAGCTCTCCGAAGCTAAGTGCCGGTCCCGGGCTTCTTTCGGCACAAACCGCTCTCAGGAGCTCCCTGCGCTCGCCACAATGCTCTGTGTGCGAAGAAGCCGCTTCTTCGCCTCCGGGAGAATCGGCGAGCGGCAGCTTCCCAAAGGCGAAGATGCAAGCTGCAGCACACAGGCACAGTGTGGGCAGCATTCAGACTTAGAGAAAACAGTACTTTACCACTCTCCTGCCTTTTCCATGGTTATTCTATTGGAAAAGAACGAGTTTTGGACAACTACCTTTCATTCTTGCCAAACTCTTTGCAGACCCCCGTGCAAGCTTTAGAACAAGATTTTGGATGTTTTCTTTCCTGGCAGAGTTTCTCCTTGCAAGATATGGTGGAAAAGCTTTTTGCTGAGTGTAGAGCGGCAAGACACGCAGAAGACGCAGATACGCAGCTCTCCGAAGCTAAGTGCCGGTCCCGGGCTTCTTTCGGCACAAACCGCTCTCAGGAGCTCCCTGCGCTCGCCACAATGCTCTGTGTGCGAAGAAGCCGCTTCTTCGCCTCCGGGAGAATCGGCGAGCGGCAGCTTCCCAAAGGCGAAGATGCAAGCTGCAGCACACAGGCACAGTGTGGGCAGCCTTCAGACTTAGAGAAAACAGTACTTTACCACTCTCCTGCCTTTTCCATGGTTATTCTATTGGAAAAGAACGAGTTTTGGACAACTACCTTTCATTCTTGCCAAACTCTTTGCAGACCCCCGTGCAAGCTTTAGAAGAAGATTTTGGATGTTTTCTTTCCTGGCAGAGTTTCTCCTTGCAAGATATGGTGGAAAAGCTTTTTGCTGAGTGTAGAGCGGCAAGACACGCAGAAGACGCAGATACGCAGCTCTCCGAAGCTAAGTGCCGGTCCCGGGCTTCTTTCGGCACAAACCGCTCTCAGGAGCTCCCTGCGCTCGCCACAATGCTCTGTGTGCGAAGAAGCCGCTTCTTCGCCTCCGGGAGAATCGGCGAGCGGCAGCTTCCCAAAGGCGAAGATGCAAGCTGCAGCACACAGGCACAGTGTGGGCAGCATTCAGACTTAGAGAAAACAGTACTTTACCACTCTCCTGCCTTTTCCATGGTTATTCTATTGGAAAAGAACGAGTTTTGGACAACTACCTTTCATTCTTGCCAAACTCTTTGCAGACCCCCGTGCAAGCTTTAGAACAAGATTTTGGATGTTTTCTTTCCTGGCAGAGTTTCTCCTTGCAAGATATGGTGGAAAAGCTTTTTGCTGAGTGTAGAGCGGCAAGACACGCAGAAGACGCAGATACGCAGCTCTCCGAAGCTAAGTGCCGGTCCCGGCCTTCTTTCGGCACAAACCGCTCTCAGGAGCTCCCTGCGCTCGCCACAATGCTCTGTGTGCGAAGAAGCCGCTTCTTCGCCTCCGGGAGAATCGGCGAGCGGCAGCTTCCCAAAGGCGAAGATGCAAGCTGCAGCACACAGGCACAGTGTGGGCAGCATTCAGACTTAGAGAAAACAGTACTTTACCACTCTCCTGCCTTTTCCATGGTTATTCTATTGGAAAAGAACGAGTTTTGGACAACTACCTTTCATTCTTGCCAAACTCTTTGCAGACCCCCGTGCAAGCTTTAGAACAAGATTTTGGATGTTTTCTTTCCTGGCAGAGTTTCTCCTTGCAAGATATGGTGGGAAAGCTTTTGGCTGAGTGTAGAGCGGCAAGACACGCAGAAGACGCAGATACGCAGCTCTCCGAAGCTAAGTGCCGGTCCCGGGCTTCTTTCGGCACAAACCGCTCTCAGGAGCTCCCTGCGCTCGCCACAATGCTCTGTGTGCGAAGAAGCCGCTTCTTCGCCTCCGGGAGAATCGGCGAGCGGCAGCTTCCCAAAGGCGAAGATGCAAGCTGCAGCACACAGGCACAGTGTGGGCAGCCTTCAGACTTAGAGAAAACAGTACTTTACCACTCTCCTGCCTTTTCCATGGTTATTCTATTGGAAAAGAACGAGTTTTGGACAACCACCTTTCATTCTTGCCAAACTCTTTGCAGACCCCCGTGCAAGCTTTAGAACAAGATTTTGGATGTTTTCTTTCCTGGCAGAGTTTCTCCTTGCAAGATATGGTGGAAAAGCTTTTGGCTGAGTGTAGAGCGGCAAGACACGCAGAAGACGCAGATACGCAGCTCTCCGAAGCTAAGTGCCGGTCCCGGGCTTCTTTCGGCACAAACCGCTCTCAGGAGCTCCCTGCGCTCGCCACAATGCTCTGTGTGCGAAGAAGCCGCTTCTTCGCCTCCGGGAGAATCGGCGAGCGGCAGCTTCCCAAAGGCGAAGATGCAAGCTGCGGCACACAGGCACAGTGTGGGCAGCCTTCAGACTTAGAGAAAACAGTACTTTACCACTCTCCTGCCTTTTCCATGGTTATTCTATTGGAAAAGAACGAGTTTTGGACAACTACTTTTCATTCTTGCCAAACTCTTTGCAGACCCCCGTGCAAGCTTTAGAAGAAGATTTTGGATGTTTTCTTTCCTGGCAGAGTTTCTCCTTGCAAGATATGGTGGAAAAGCTTTTTGCTGAGTGTAGAGCGGCAAGACACGCAGAAGACGCAGATACGCAGCTCTCCGAAGCTAAGTGCCGGTCCCGGGCTTCTTTCGGCACAAACCGCTCTCAGGAGCTCCCTGCGCTCGCCACAATGCTCTGTGTGCGAAGAAGCCGCTTCTTCGCCTCCGGGAGAATCGGCGAGCGGCAGCTTCCCAAAGGCGAAGATGCAAGCTGCAGCACACAGGCACAGTGTGGGCAGCATTCAGACTTAGAGAAAACAGTACTTTACCACTCTCCTGCCTTTTCCATGGTTATTCTATTGGAAAAGAACGAGTTTTGGACAACTACCTTTCATTCTTGCCAAACTCTTTGCAGACCCCCGTGCAAGCTTTAGAACAAGATTTTGGATGTTTTCTTTCCTGGCAGAGTTTCTCCTTGCAAGATATGGTGGAAAAGCTTTTTGCTGAGTGTAGAGCGGCAAGACACGCAGAAGACGCAGATACGCAGCTCTCCGAAGCTAAGTGCCGGTCCCGGGCTTCTTTCGGCACAAACCGCTCTCAGGAGCTCCCTGCGCTCGCCACAATGCTCTGTGTGCGAAGAAGCCGCTTCTTCGCCTCCGGGAGAATCGGCGAGCGGCAGCTTCCCAAAGGCGAAGATGCAAGCTGCGGCACACAGGCACAGTGTGGGCAGCCTTCAGACTTCGAGAAAACAGTACTTTACCACTCTCCTGCCTTTTCCATGGTTATTCTATTGGAAAAGAACGAGTTTTGGACAACTACCTTTCATTCTTGCCAAACTCTTTGCAGACCCCCGTGCAAGCTTTAGAACAAGATTTTGGATGTTTTCTTTCCTGGCAGAGTTTCTCCTTGCAAGATATGGTGGAAAAGCTTTTGGCTGAGTGTAGAGCGGCAAGACACGCAGAAGACGCAGATACGCAGCTCTCCGAAGCTAAGTGCCGGTCCCGGGCTTCTTTCGGCACAAACCGCTCTCAGGAGCTCCCTGCGCTCGCCACAATGCTCTGTGTGCGAAGAAGCCGCTTCTTCGCCTCCGGGAGAATCGGCGAGCGGCAGCTTCCCAAAGGCGAAGATGCAAGCTGCGGCACACAGGCACAGTGTGGGCAGCCTTCAGACTTAGAGAAAACAGTACTTTACCACTCTCCTGCCTTTTCCATGGTTATTCTATTGGAAAAGAACGAGTTTTGGACAACTACCTTTCATTCTTGCCAAACTCTTTGCAGACCCCCGTGCAAGCTTTAGAACAAGATTTTGGATGTTTTCTTTCCTGGCAGAGTTTCTCCTTGCAAGATATGGTGGAAAAGCTTTTTGCTGAGTGTAGAGCGGCAAGACACGCAGAAGACGCAGATACGCAGCTCTCCGAAGCTAAGTGCCGGTCCCGGGCTTCTTTCGGCACAAACCGCTCTCAGGAGCTCCCTGCGCTCGCCACAATGCTCTGTGTGCGAAGAAGCCGCTTCTTCGCCTCCGGGAGAATCGGCGAGCGGCAGCTTCCCAAAGGCGAAGATGCAAGCTGCAGCACACAGGCACAGTGTGGGCAGCCTTCAGACTTAGAGAAAACAGTACTTTACCACTCTCCTGCCTTTTCCATGGTTATTCTATTGGAAAAGAACGAGTTTTGGACAACTACCTTTCATTCTTGCCAAACTCTTTGCAGACCCCCGTGCAAGCTTTAGAACAAGATTTTGGATGTTTTCTTTCCTGGCAGAGTTTCTCCTTGCAAGATATGGTGGAAAAGCTTTTTGCTGAGTGTAGAGCGGCAAGACACGCAGAAGACGCAGATACGCAGCTCTCCGAAGCTAAGTGCCGGTCCCGGCCTTCTTTCGGCACAAACCGCTCTCAGGAGCTCCCTGCGCTCGCCACAATGCTCTGTGTGCGAAGAAGCCGCTTCTTCGCCTCCGGGAGAATCGGCGAGCGGCAGCTTCCCAAAGGCGAAGATGCAAGCTGCAGCACACAGGCACAGTGTGGGCAGCATTCAGACTTAGAGAAAACAGTACTTTACCACTCTCCTGCCTTTTCCATGGTTATTCTATTGGAAAAGAACGAGTTTTGGACAACTACCTTTCATTCTTGCCAAACTCTTTGCAGACCCCCGTGCAAGCTTTAGAAGAAGATTTTGGATGTTTTCTTTCCTGGCAGAGTTTCTCCTTGCAAGATATGGTGGAAAAGCTTTTTGCTGAGTGTAGAGCGGCAAGACACGCAGAAGACGCAGATACGCAGCTCTCCGAAGCTAAGTGCCGGTCCCGGGCTTCTTTCGGCACAAACCGCTCTCAGGAGCTCCCTGCGCTCGCCACAATGCTCTGTGTGCGAAGAAGCCGCTTCTTCGCCTCCGGGAGAATCGGCGAGCGGCAGCTTCCCAAAGGCGAAGATGCAAGCTGCGGCACACAGGCACAGTGTGGGCAGCCTTCAGACTTAGAGAAAACAGTACTTTACCACTCTCCTGCCTTTTCCATGGTTATTCTATTGGAAAAGAACGAGTTTTGGACAACTACTTTTCATTCTTGCCAAACTCTTTGCAGACCCCCGTGCAAGCTTTAGAAGAAGATTTTGGATGTTTTTTTCCCTGGCAGAGTTTCTCCTTGCAAGATATGGTGGAAAAGCTTTTTGCTGAGTGTAGAGCGGCAAGACACGCAGAAGACGCAGATACGCAGCTCTCCGAAGCTAAGTGCCGGTCCCGGGCTTCTTTCGGCACAAACCGCTCTCAGGAGCTCCCTGCGCTCGCCACAATGCTCTGTGTGCGAAGAAGCCGCTTCTTCGCCTCCGGGAGAATCGGCGAGCGGCAGCTTCCCAAAGGCGAAGATGCAAGCTGCAGCACACAGGCACAGTGTGGGCAGCATTCAGACTTAGAGAAAACAGTACTTTACCACTCTCCTGCCTTTTCCATGGTTATTCTATTGGAAAAGAACGAGTTTTGGACAACTACCTTTCATTCTTGCCAAACTCTTTGCAGACCCCCGTGCAAGCTTTAGAACAAGATTTTGGATGTTTTCTTTCCTGGCAGAGTTTCTCCTTGCAAGATATGGTGGAAAAGCTTTTTGCTGAGTGTAGAGCGGCAAGACACGCAGAAGACGCAGATACGCAGCTCTCCGAAGCTAAGTGCCGGTCCCGGGCTTCTTTCGGCACAAACCGCTCTCAGGAGCTCCCTGCGCTCGCCACAATGCTCTGTGTGCGAAGAAGCCGCTTCTTCGCCGGCGGGAGAATCGGCGAGCGGCAGCTTCCCAAAGGCGAAGATGCAAGCTGCAGCACACAGGCACAGTGTGGGCAGCCTTCAGACTTAGAGAAAACAGTACTTTACCACTCTCCTGCCTTTTCCATGGTTATTCTATTGGAAAAGAACGAGTTTTGGACAACCACCTTTCATTCTTGCCAAACTCTTTGCAGACCCCCGTGCAAGCTTTAGAACAAGATTTTGGATGTTTTCTTTCCTGGCAGAGTTTCTCCTTGCAAGATATGGTGGAAAAGCTTTTGGCTGAGTGTAGAGCGGCAAGACACGCAGAAGACGCAGATACGCAGCTCTCCGAAGCTAAGTGCCGGTCCCGGGCTTCTTTCGGCACAAACCGCTCTCAGGAGCTCCCTGCGCTCGCCACAATGCTCTGTGTGCGAAGAAGCCGCTTCTTCGCCTCCGGGAGAATCGGCGAGCGGCAGCTTCCCAAAGGCGAAGATGCAAGCTGTAGCACACAGGCACAGTGTGGGCAGCCTTCAGACTTAGAGAAAACAGTACTTTACCACTCTCCTGCCTTTTCCATGGTTATTCTATTGGAAAAGAACGAGTTTTGGACAACTACCTTTCATTCTTGCCAAACTCTTTGCAGACCCCCGTGCAAGCTTTAGAACAAGATTTTGGATGTTTTCTTTCCTGGCAGAGTTTCTCCTTGCAAGATATGGTGGAAAAGCTTTTTGCTGAGTGTAGAGCGGCAAGACACGCAGAAGACGCAGATACGCAGCTCTCCGAAGCTAAGTGCCGGTCCCGGGCTTCTTTCGGCACAAACCGCTCTCAGGAGCTCCCTGCGCTCGCCACAATGCTCTGTGTGCGAAGAAGCCGCTTCTTCGCCTCCGGGAGAATCGGCGAGCGGCAGCTTCCCAAAGGCGAAGATGCAAGCTGCAGCACGCAGGCACAGTGTGGGCAGCCTTCAGACTTAGAGAAAACAGTACTTTACCACTCTCCTGCCTTTTCCATGGTTATTCTATTGGAAAAGAACGAGTTTTGGACAACTACCTTTCATTCTTGCCAAACTCTTTGCAGACCCCCGTGCAAGCTTTAGAAGAAGATTTTGGATGTTTTCTTTCCTGGCAGAGTTTCTCCTTGCAAGATATGCTGGAAAAGCTTTTTGCTGAGTGTAGAGCGGCAAGACACGCAGAAGACGCAGATACGCAGCTCTCCGAAGCTAAGTGCCGGTCCCGGGCTTCTTTCGGCACAAACCGCTCTCAGGAGCTCCCTGCGCTCGCCACAATGCTCTGTGTGCGAAGAAGCCGCTTCTTCGCCTCCGGGAGAATCGGCGAGCGGCAGCTTCCCAAAGGCGAAGATGCAAGCTGCAGCACACAGGCACAGTGTGGGCAGCATTCAGACTTAGAGAAAACAGTACTTTACCACTCTCCTGCCTTTTCCATGGTTATTCTATTGGAAAAGAACGAGTTTTGGACAACTACCTTTCATTCTTGCCAAACTCTTTGCAGACCCCCGTGCAAGCTTTAGAAGAAGATTTTGGATGTTTTCTTTCCTGGCAGAGTTTCTCCTTGCAAGATATGGTGGAAAAGCTTTTTGCTGAGTGTAGAGCGGCAAGACACGCAGAAGACGCAGATACGCAGCTCTCCGAAGCTAAGTGCCGGTCCCGGGCTTCTTTCGGCACAAACCGCTCTCAGGAGCTCCCTGCGCTCGCCACAATGCTCTGTGTGCGAAGAAGCCGCTTCTTCGCCGGCGGGAGAATCGGCGAGCGGCAGCTTCCCAAAGGCGAAGATGCAAGCTGCAGCACACAGGCACAGTGTGGGCAGCCTTCAGACTTAGAGAAAACAGTACTTTACCACTCTCCTGCCTTTTCCATGGTTATTCTATTGGAAAAGAACGAGTTTTGGACAACCACCTTTCATTCTTGCCAAACTCTTTGCAGACCCCCGTGCAAGCTTTAGAAGAAGATTTTGGATGTTTTCTTTCCTGGCAGAGTTTCTCCTTGCAAGATATGGTGGAAAAGCTTTTGGCTGAGTGTAGAGCGGCAAGACACGCAGAAGACGCAGATACGCAGCTCTCCGAAGCTAAGTGCCGGTCCCGGGCTTCTTTCGGCACAAACCGCTCTCAGGAGCTCCCTGCGCTCGCCACAATGCTCTGTGTGCGAAGAAGCCGCTTCTTCGCCGGCGGGAGAATCGGCGAGCGGCAGCTTCCCAAAGGCGAAGATGCAAGCTGCAGCACACAGGCACAGTGTGGGCAGCCTTCAGACTTAGAGAAAACAGTACTTTACCACTCTCCTGCCTTTTCCATGGTTATTCTATTGGAAAAGAACGAGTTTTGGACAACCACCTTTCATTCTTGCCAAACTCTTTGCAGACCCCCGTGCAAGCTTTAGAACAAGATTTTGGATGTTTTCTTTCCTGGCAGAGTTTCTCCTTGCAAGATATGGTGGAAAAGCTTTTGGCTGAGTGTAGAGCGGCAAGACACGCAGAAGACGCAGATACGCAGCTCTCCGAAGCTAAGTGCCGGTCCCGGGCTTCTTTCGGCACAAACCGCTCTCAGGAGCTCCCTGCGCTCGCCACAATGCTCTGTGTGCGAAGAAGCCGCTTCTTCGCCTCCGGGAGAATCGGCGAGCGGCAGCTTCCCAAAGGCGAAGATGCAAGCTGTAGCACACAGGCACAGTGTGGGCAGCCTTCAGACTTAGAGAAAACAGTACTTTACCACTCTCCTGCCTTTTCCATGGTTATTCTATTGGAAAAGAACGAGTTTTGGACAACTACCTTTCATTCTTGCCAAACTCTTTGCAGACCCCCGTGCAAGCTTTAGAACAAGATTTTGGATGTTTTCTTTCCTGGCAGAGTTTCTCCTTGCAAGATATGGTGGAAAAGCTTTTTGCTGAGTGTAGAGCGGCAAGACACGCAGAAGACGCAGATACGCAGCTCTCCGAAGCTAAGTGCCGGTCCCGGGCTTCTTTCGGCACAAACCGCTCTCAGGAGCTCCCTGCGCTCGCCACAATGCTCTGTGTGCGAAGAAGCCGCTTCTTCGCCTCCGGGAGAATCGGCGAGCGGCAGCTTCCCAAAGGCGAAGATGCAAGCTGCGGCACACAGGCACAGTGTGGGCAGCCTTCAGACTTAGAGAAAACAGTACTTTACCACTCTCCTGCCTTTTCCATGGTTATTCTATTGGAAAAGAACGAGTTTTGGACAACTACCTTTCATTCTTGCCAAACTCTTTGCAGACCCCCGTGCAAGCTTTAGAACAAGATTTTGGATGTTTTCTTTCCTGGCAGAGTTTCTCCTTGCAAGATATGGTGGAAAAGCTTTTTGCTGAGTGTAGAGCGGCAAGACACGCAGAAGACGCAGATACGCAGCTCTCCGAAGCTAAGTGCCGGTCCCGGGCTTCTTTCGGCACAAACCGCTCTCAGGAGCTCCCTGCGCTCGCCACAATGCTCTGTGTGCGAAGAAGCCGCTTCTTCGCCTCCGGGAGAATCGGCGAGCGGCAGCTTCCCAAAGGCGAAGATGCAAGCTGCAGCACACAGGCACAGTGTGGGCAGCCTTCAGACTTAGAGAAAACAGTACTTTACCACTCTCCTGCCTTTTCCATGGTTATTCTATTGGAAAAGAACGAGTTTTGGACAACTACCTTTCATTCTTGCCAAACTCTTTGCAGACCCCCGTGCAAGCTTTAGAAGAAGATTTTGGATGTTTTCTTTCCTGGCAGAGTTTCTCCTTGCAAGATATGCTGGAAAAGCTTTTTGCTGAGTGTAGAGCGGCAAGACACGCAGAAGACGCAGATACGCAGCTCTCCGAAGCTAAGTGCCGGTCCCGGGCTTCTTTCGGCACAAACCGCTCTCAGGAGCTCCCTGCGCTCGCCACAATGCTCTGTGTGCGAAGAAGCCGCTTCTTCGCCTCCGGGAGAATCGGCGAGCGGCAGCTTCCCAAAGGCGAAGATGCAAGCTGCAGCACACAGGCACAGTGTGGGCAGCATTCAGACTTAGAGAAAACAGTACTTTACCACTCTCCTGCCTTTTCCATGGTTATTCTATTGGAAAAGAACGAGTTTTGGACAACTACCTTTCATTCTTGCCAAACTCTTTGCAGACCCCCGTGCAAGCTTTAGAAGAAGATTTTGGATGTTTTCTTTCCTGGCAGAGTTTCTCCTTGCAAGATATGGTGGAAAAGCTTTTTGCTGAGTGTAGAGCGGCAAGACACGCAGAAGACGCAGATACGCAGCTCTCCGAAGCTAAGTGCCGGTCCCGGGCTTCTTTCGGCACAAACCGCTCTCAGGAGCTCCCTGCGCTCGCCACAATGCTCTGTGTGCGAAGAAGCCGCTTCTTCGCCTCCGGGAGAATCGGCGAGCGGCAGCTTCCCAAAGGCGAAGATGCAAGCTGCGGCACACAGGCACAGTGTGGGCAGCCTTCAGACTTAGAGAAAACAGTACTTTACCACTCTCCTGCCTTTTCCATGGTTATTCTATTGGAAAAGAACGAGTTTTGGACAACTACCTTTCATTCTTGCCAAACTCTTTGCAGACCCCCGTGCAAGCTTTAGAACAAGATTTTGGATGTTTTCTTTCCTGGCAGAGTTTCTCCTTGCAAGATATGGTGGAAAAGCTTTTTGCTGAGTGTAGAGCGGCAAGACACGCAGAAGACGCAGATACGCAGCTCTCCGAAGCTAAGTGCCGGTCCCGGGCTTCTTTCGGCACAAACCGCTCTCAGGAGCTCCCTGCGCTCGCCACAATGCTCTGTGTGCGAAGAAGCCGCTTCTTCGCCTCCGGGAGAATCGGCGAGCGGCAGCTTCCCAAAGGCGAAGATGCAAGCTGCGGCACACAGGCACAGTGTGGGCAGCCTTCAGACTTAGAGAAAACAGTACTTTACCACTCTCCTGCCTTTTCCATGGTTATTCTATTGGAAAAGAACGAGTTTTGGACAACTACCTTTCATTCTTGCCAAACTCTTTGCAGACCCCCGTGCAAGCTTTAGAACAAGATTTTGGATGTTTTCTTTCCTGGCAGAGTTTCTCCTTGCAAGATATGGTGGAAAAGCTTTTTGCTGAGTGTAGAGCGGCAAGACACGCAGAAGACGCAGATACGCAGCTCTCCGAAGCTAAGTGCCGGTCCCGGGCTTCTTTCGGCACAAACCGCTCTCAGGAGCTCCCTGCGCTCGCCACAATGCTCTGTGTGCGAAGAAGCCGCTTCTTCGCCTCCGGGAGAATCGGCGAGCGGCAGCTTCCCAAAGGCGAAGATGCAAGCTGCAGCACACAGGCACAGTGTGGGCAGCATTCAGACTTAGAGAAAACAGTACTTTACCACTCTCCTGCCTTTTCCATGGTTATTCTATTGGAAAAGAACGAGTTTTGGACAACTACCTTTCATTCTTGCCAAACTCTTTGCAGACCCCCGTGCAAGCTTTAGAACAAGATTTTGGATGTTTTCTTTCCTGGCAGAGTTTCTCCTTGCAAGATATGGTGGAAAAGCTTTTTGCTGAGTGTAGAGCGGCAAGACACGCAGAAGACGCAGATACGCAGCTCTCCGAAGCTAAGTGCCGGTCCCGGGCTTCTTTCGGCACAAACCGCTCTCAGGAGCTCCCTGCGCTCGCCACAATGCTCTGTGTGCGAAGAAGCCGCTTCTTCGCCTCCGGGAGAATCGGCGAGCGGCAGCTTCCCAAAGGCGAAGATGCAAGCTGCGGCACACAGGCACAGTGTGGGCAGCCTTCAGACTTAGAGAAAACAGTACTTTACCACTCTCCTGCCTTTTCCATGGTTATTCTATTGGAAAAGAACGAGTTTTGGACAACTACTTTTCATTCTTGCCAAACTCTTTGCAGACCCCCGTGCAAGCTTTAGAAGAAGATTTTGGATGTTTTTTTCCCTGGCAGAGTTTCTCCTTGCAAGATATGGTGGAAAAGCTTTTTGCTGAGTGTAGAGCGGCAAGACACGCAGAAGACGCAGATACGCAGCTCTCCGAAGCTAAGTGCCGGTCCCGGGCTTCTTTCGGCACAAACCGCTCTCAGGAGCTCCCTGCGCTCGCCACAATGCTCTGTGTGCGAAGAAGCCGCTTCTTCGCCTCCGGGAGAATCGGCGAGCGGCAGCTTCCCAAAGGCGAAGATGCAAGCTGTAGCACACAGGCACAGTGTGGGCAGCCTTCAGACTTAGAGAAAACAGTACTTTACCACTCTCCTGCCTTTTCCATGGTTATTCTATTGGAAAAGAACGAGTTTTGGACAACTACCTTTCATTCTTGCCAAACTCTTTGCAGACCCCCGTGCAAGCTTTAGAACAAGATTTTGGATGTTTTCTTTCCTGGCAGAGTTTCTCCTTGCAAGATATGGTGGAAAAGCTTTTGGCTGAGTGTAGAGCGGCAAGACACGCAGAAGACGCAGATACGCAGCTCTCCGAAGCTAAGTGCCGGTCCCGGGCTTCTTTCGGCACAAACCGCTCTCAGGAGCTCCCTGCGCTCGCCACAATGCTCTGTGTGCGAAGAAGCCGCTTCTTCGCCTCCGGGAGAATCGGCGAGCGGCAGCTTCCCAAAGGCGAAGATGCAAGCTGCAGCACGCAGGCACAGTGTGGGCAGCCTTCAGACTTAGAGAAAACAGTACTTTACCACTCTCCTGCCTTTTCCATGGTTATTCTATTGGAAAAGAACGAGTTTTGGACAACTACCTTTCATTCTTGCCAAACTCTTTGCAGACCCCCGTGCAAGCTTTAGAAGAAGATTTTGGATGTTTTCTTTCCTGGCAGAGTTTCTCCTTGCAAGATATGCTGGAAAAGCTTTTTGCTGAGTGTAGAGCGGCAAGACACGCAGAAGACGCAGATACGCAGCTCTCCGAAGCTAAGTGCCGGTCCCGGGCTTCTTTCGGCACAAACCGCTCTCAGGAGCTCCCTGCGCTCGCCACAATGCTCTGTGTGCGAAGAAGCCGCTTCTTCGCCTCCGGGAGAATCGGCGAGCGGCAGCTTCCCAAAGGCGAAGATGCAAGCTGCAGCACACAGGCACAGTGTGGGCAGCATTCAGACTTAGAGAAAACAGTACTTTACCACTCTCCTGCCTTTTCCATGGTTATTCTATTGGAAAAGAACGAGTTTTGGACAACTACCTTTCATTCTTGCCAAACTCTTTGCAGACCCCCGTGCAAGCTTTAGAAGAAGATTTTGGATGTTTTCTTTCCTGGCAGAGTTTCTCCTTGCAAGATATGCTGGAAAAGCTTTTTGCTGAGTGTAGAGCGGCAAGACACGCAGAAGACGCAGATACGCAGCTCTCCGAAGCTAAGTGCCGGTCCCGGGCTTCTTTCGGCACAAACCGCTCTCAGGAGCTCCCTGCGCTCGCCACAATGCTCTGTGTGCGAAGAAGCCGCTTCTTCGCCTCCGGGAGAATCGGCGAGCGGCAGCTTCCCAAAGGCGAAGATGCAAGCTGCAGCACACAGGCACAGTGTGGGCAGCCTTCAGACTTAGAGAAAACAGTACTTTACCACTCTCCTGCCTTTTCCATGGTTATTCTATTGGAAAAGAACGAGTTTTGGACAACTACCTTTCATTCTTGCCAAACTCTTTGCAGACCCCCGTGCAAGCTTTAGAAGAAGATTTTGGATGTTTTCTTTCCTGGCAGAGTTTCTCCTTGCAAGATATGGTGGAAAAGCTTTTTGCTGAGTGTAGAGCGGCAAGACACGCAGAAGACGCAGATACGCAGCTCTCCGAAGCTAAGTGCCGGTCCCGGGCTTCTTTCGGCACAAACAGCTCTCAGGAGCTCCCTGCGCTCGCCACAATGCTCTGTGTGCGAAGAAGCCGCTTCTTCGCCTCCGGGAGAATCGGCGAGCGGCAGCTTCCCAAAGGCGAAGATGCAAGCTGCAGCACACAGGCACAGTGTGGGCAGCCTTCAGACTTAGAGAAAACAGTACTTTACCACTCTCCTGCCTTTTCCATGGTTATTCTATTGGAAAAGAACGAGTTTTGGACAACTACCTTTCATTCTTGCCAAACTCTTTGCAGACCCCCGTGCAAGCTTTAGAAGAAGATTTTGGATGTTTTCTTTCCTGGCAGAGTTTCTCCTTGCAAGATATGCTGGAAAAGCTTTTTGCTGAGTGTAGAGCGGCAAGACACGCAGAAGACGCAGATACGCAGCTCTCCCAAGCTAAGTGCCGGTCCCGGGCTTCTTTCGGCACAAACCGCTCTCAGGAGCTCCCTGCGCTCGCCACAATGCTCTGTGTGCGAAGAAGCCGCTTCTTCGCCTCCGGGAGAATCGGCGAGCGGCAGCTTCCCAAAGGCGAAGATGCAAGCTGCAGCACACAGGCACAGTGTGGGCAGCATTCAGACTTAGAGAAAACAGTACTTTACCACTCTCCTGCCTTTTCCATGGTTATTCTATTGGAAAAGAACGAGTTTTGGACAACTACCTTTCATTCTTGCCAAACTCTTTGCAGACCCCCGTGCAAGCTTTAGAAGAAGATTTTGGATGTTTTCTTTCCTGGCAGAGTTTCTCCTTGCAAGATATGGTGGAAAAGCTTTTTGCTGAGTGTAGAGCGGCAAGACACGCAGAAGACGCAGATACGCAGCTCTCCGAAGCTAAGTGCCGGTCCCGGGCTTCTTTCGGCACAAACCGCTCTCAGGAGCTCCCTGCGCTCGCCACAATGCTCTGTGTGCGAAGAAGCCGCTTCTTCGCCTCCGGGAGAATCGGCGAGCGGCAGCTTCCCAAAGGCGAAGATGCAAGCTGCAGCACACAGGCACAGTGTGGGCAGCCTTCAGACTTAGAGAAAACAGTACTTTACCACTCTCCTGCCTTTTCCATGGTTATTCTACTGGAAAAGAACGAGTTTTGGACAACCACCTTTCATTCTTGCCAAACTCTTTGCAGACCCCCGTGCAAGCTTTAGAACAAGATTTTGGATGTTTTCTTTCCTGGCAGAGTTTCTCCTTGCAAGATATGGTGGAAAAGCTTTTGGCTGAGTGTAGAGCGGCAAGACACGCAGAAGACGCAGATACGCAGCTCTCCGAAGCTAAGTGCCGGTCCCGGGCTTCTTTCGGCACAAACCGCTCTCAGGAGCTCCCTGCGCTCGCCACAATGCTCTGTGTGCGAAGAAGCCGCTTCTTCGCCTCCGGGAGAATCGGCGAGCGGCAGCTTCCCAAAGGCGAAGATGCAAGCTGTAGCACACAGGCACAGTGTGGGCAGCCTTCAGACTTAGAGAAAACAGTACTTTACCACTCTCCTGCCTTTTCCATGGTTATTCTATTGGAAAAGAACGAGTTTTGGACAACTACCTTTCATTCTTGCCAAACTCTTTGCAGACCCCCGTGCAAGCTTTAGAACAAGATTTTGGATGTTTTCTTTCCTGGCAGAGTTTCTCCTTGCAAGATATGGTGGAAAAGCTTTTTGCTGAGTGTAGAGCGGCAAGACACGCAGAAGACGCAGATACGCAGCTCTCCGAAGCTAAGTGCCGGTCCCGGGCTTCTTTCGGCACAAACCGCTCTCAGGAGCTCCCTGCGCTCGCCACAATGCTCTGTGTGCGAAGAAGCCGCTTCTTCGCCTCCGGGAGAATCGGCGAGCGGCAGCTTCCCAAAGGCGAAGATGCAAGCTGCAGCACGCAGGCACAGTGTGGGCAGCCTTCAGACTTAGAGAAAACAGTACTTTACCACTCTCCTGCCTTTTCCATGGTTATTCTATTGGAAAAGAACGAGTTTTGGACAACTACCTTTCATTCTTGCCAAACTCTTTGCAGACCCCCGTGCAAGCTTTAGAAGAAGATTTTGGATGTTTTCTTTCCTGGCAGAGTTTCTCCTTGCAAGATATGCTGGAAAAGCTTTTTGCTGAGTGTAGAGCGGCAAGACACGCAGAAGACGCAGATACGCAGCTCTCCGAAGCTAAGTGCCGGTCCCGGGCTTCTTTCGGCACAAACCGCTCTCAGGAGCTCCCTGCGCTCGCCACAATGCTCTGTGTGCGAAGAAGCCGCTTCTTCGCCTCCGGGAGAATCGGCGAGCGGCAGCTTCCCAAAGGCGAAGATGCAAGCTGCAGCACACAGGCACAGTGTGGGCAGCATTCAGACTTAGAGAAAACAGTACTTTACCACTCTCCTGCCTTTTCCATGGTTATTCTATTGGAAAAGAACGAGTTTTGGACAACTACCTTTCATTCTTGCCAAACTCTTTGCAGACCCCCGTGCAAGCTTTAGAACAAGATTTTGGATGTTTTCTTTCCTGGCAGAGTTTCTCCTTGCAAGATATGGTGGAAAAGCTTTTTGCTGAGTGTAGAGCGGCAAGACACGCAGAAGACGCAGATACGCAGCTCTCCGAAGCTAAGTGCCGGTCCCGGGCTTCTTTCGGCACAAACCGCTCTCAGGAGCTCCCTGCGCTCGCCACAATGCTCTGTGTGCGAAGAAGCCGCTTCTTCGCCTCCGGGAGAATCGGCGAGCGGCAGCTTCCCAAAGGCGAAGATGCAAGCTGCAGCACACAGGCACAGTGTGGGCAGCCTTCAGACTTAGAGAAAACAGTACTTTACCACTCTCCTGCCTTTTCCATGGTTATTCTATTGGAAAAGAACGAGTTTTGGACAACTACCTTTCATTCTTGCCAAACTCTTTGCAGACCCCCGTGCAAGCTTTAGAAGAAGATTTTGGATGTTTTCTTTCCTGGCAGAGTTTCTCCTTGCAAGATATGGTGGAAAAGCTTTTTGCTGAGTGTAGAGCGGCAAGACACGCAGAAGACGCAGATACGCAGCTCTCCGAAGCTAAGTGCCGGTCCCGGGCTTCTTTCGGCACAAACCGCTCTCAGGAGCTCCCTGCGCTCGCCACAATGCTCTGTGTGCGAAGAAGCCGCTTCTTCGCCTCCGGGAGAATCGGCGAGCGGCAGCTTCCCAAAGGCGAAGATGCAAGCTGCAGCACACAGGCACAGTGTGGGCAGCCTTCAGACTTAGAGAAAACAGTACTTTACCACTCTCCTGCCTTTTCCATGGTTATTCTATTGGAAAAGAACGAGTTTTGGACAACTACCTTTCATTCTTGCCAAACTCTTTGCAGACCCCCGTGCAAGCTTTAGAAGAAGATTTTGGATGTTTTCTTTCCTGGCAGAGTTTCTCCTTGCAAGATATGCTGGAAAAGCTTTTTGCTGAGTGTAGAGCGGCAAGACACGCAGAAGACGCAGATACGCAGCTCTCCGAAGCTAAGTGCCGGTCCCGGGCTTCTTTCGGCACAAACCGCTCTCAGGAGCTCCCTGCGCTCGCCACAATGCTCTGTGTGCGAAGAAGCCGCTTCTTCGCCTCCGGGAGAATCGGCGAGCGGCAGCTTCCCAAAGGCGAAGATGCAAGCTGCAGCACACAGGCACAGTGTGGGCAGCATTCAGACTTAGAGAAAACAGTACTTTACCACTCTCCTGCCTTTTCCATGGTTATTCTATTGGAAAAGAACGAGTTTTGGACAACTACCTTTCATTCTTGCCAAACTCTTTGCAGACCCCCGTGCAAGCTTTAGAAGAAGATTTTGGATGTTTTCTTTCCTGGCAGAGTTTCTCCTTGCAAGATATGGTGGAAAAGCTTTTTGCTGAGTGTAGAGCGGCAAGACACGCAGAAGACGCAGATACGCAGCTCTCCGAAGCTAAGTGCCGGTCCCGGGCTTCTTTCGGCACAAACCGCTCTCAGGAGCTCCCTGCGCTCGCCACAATGCTCTGTGTGCGAAGAAGCCGCTTCTTCGCCTCCGGGAGAATCGGCGAGCGGCAGCTTCCCAAAGGCGAAGATGCAAGCTGCGGCACACAGGCACAGTGTGGGCAGCCTTCAGACTTAGAGAAAACAGTACTTTACCACTCTCCTGCCTTTTCCATGGTTATTCTATTGGAAAAGAACGAGTTTTGGACAACTACCTTTCATTCTTGCCAAACTCTTTGCAGACCCCCGTGCAAGCTTTAGAACAAGATTTTGGATGTTTTCTTTCCTGGCAGAGTTTCTCCTTGCAAGATATGGTGGAAAAGCTTTTTGCTGAGTGTAGAGCGGCAAGACACGCAGAAGACGCAGATACGCAGCTCTCCGAAGCTAAGTGCCGGTCCCGGGCTTCTTTCGGCACAAACCGCTCTCAGGAGCTCCCTGCGCTCGCCACAATGCTCTGTGTGCGAAGAAGCCGCTTCTTCGCCTCCGGGAGAATCGGCGAGCGGCAGCTTCCCAAAGGCGAAGATGCAAGCTGCGGCACACAGGCACAGTGTGGGCAGCCTTCAGACTTAGAGAAAACAGTACTTTACCACTCTCCTGCCTTTTCCATGGTTATTCTATTGGAAAAGAACGAGTTTTGGACAACTACTTTTCATTCTTGCCAAACTCTTTGCAGACCCCCGTGCAAGCTTTAGAAGAAGATTTTGGATGTTTTTTTCCCTGGCAGAGTTTCTCCTTGCAAGATATGGTGGAAAAGCTTTTTGCTGAGTGTAGAGCGGCAAGACACGCAGAAGACGCAGATACGCAGCTCTCCGAAGCTAAGTGCCGGTCCCGGGCTTCTTTCGGCACAAACCGCTCTCAGGAGCTCCCTGCGCTCGCCACAATGCTCTGTGTGCGAAGAAGCCGCTTCTTCGCCTCCGGGAGAATCGGCGAGCGGCAGCTTCCCAAAGGCGAAGATGCAAGCTGCAGCACACAGGCACAGTGTGGGCAGCATTCAGACTTAGAGAAAACAGTACTTTACCACTCTCCTGCCTTTTCCATGGTTATTCTATTGGAAAAGAACGAGTTTTGGACAACTACCTTTCATTCTTGCCAAACTCTTTGCAGACCCCCGTGCAAGCTTTAGAAGAAGATTTTGGATGTTTTCTTTCCTGGCAGAGTTTCTCCTTGCAAGATATGGTGGAAAAGCTTTTTGCTGAGTGTAGAGCGGCAAGACACGCAGAAGACGCAGATACGCAGCTCTCCGAAGCTAAGTGCCGGTCCCGGGCTTCTTTCGGCACAAACCGCTCTCAGGAGCTCCCTGCGCTCGCCACAATGCTCTGTGTGCGAAGAAGCCGCTTCTTCGCCTCCGGGAGAATCGGCGAGCGGCAGCTTCCCAAAGGCGAAGATGCAAGCTGCAGCACACAGGCACAGTGTGGGCAGCCTTCAGACTTAGAGAAAACAGTACTTTACCACTCTCCTGCCTTTTCCATGGTTATTCTATTGGAAAAGAACGAGTTTTGGACAACCACCTTTCATTCTTGCCAAACTCTTTGCAGACCCCCGTGCAAGCTTTAGAACAAGATTTTGGATGTTTTCTTTCCTGGCAGAGTTTCTCCTTGCAAGATATGGTGGAAAAGCTTTTGGCTGAGTGTAGAGCGGCAAGACACGCAGAAGACGCAGATACGCAGCTCTCCGAAGCTAAGTGCCGGTCCCGGGCTTCTTTCGGCACAAACCGCTCTCAGGAGCTCCCTGCGCTCGCCACAATGCTCTGTGTGCGAAGAAGCCGCTTCTTCGCCTCCGGGAGAATCGGCGAGCGGCAGCTTCCCAAAGGCGAAGATGCAAGCTGTAGCACACAGGCACAGTGTGGGCAGCCTTCAGACTTAGAGAAAACAGTACTTTACCACTCTCCTGCCTTTTCCATGGTTATTCTATTGGAAAAGAACGAGTTTTGGACAACTACCTTTCATTCTTGCCAAACTCTTTGCAGACCCCCGTGCAAGCTTTAGAACAAGATTTTGGATGTTTTCTTTCCTGGCAGAGTTTCTCCTTGCAAGATATGGTGGAAAAGCTTTTGGCTGAGTGTAGAGCGGCAAGACACGCAGAAGACGCAGATACGCAGCTCTCCGAAGCTAAGTGCCGGTCCCGGGCTTCTTTCGGCACAAACCGCTCTCAGGAGCTCCCTGCGCTCGCCACAATGCTCTGTGTGCGAAGAAGCCGCTTCTTCGCCTCCGGGAGAATCGGCGAGCGGCAGCTTCCCAAAGGCGAAGATGCAAGCGGCAGCACGCAGGCACAGTGTGGGCAGCCTTCAGACTTAGAGAAAACAGTACTTTACCACTCTCCTGCCTTTTCCATGGTTATTCTATTGGAAAAGAACGAGTTTTGGACAACTACCTTTCATTCTTGCCAAACTCTTTGCAGACCCCCGTGCAAGCTTTAGAACAAGATTTTGGATGTTTTCTTTCCTGGCAGAGTTTCTCCTTGCAAGATATGCTGGAAAAGCTTTTTGCTGAGTGTAGAGCGGCAAGACACGCAGAAGACGCAGATACGCAGCTCTCCGAAGCTAAGTGCCGGTCCCGGGCTTCTTTCGGCACAAACCGCTCTCAGGAGCTCCCTGCGCTCGCCACAATGCTCTGTGTGCGAAGAAGCCGCTTCTTCGCCTCCGGGAGAATCGGCGAGCGGCAGCTTCCCAAAGGCGAAGATGCAAGCTGCAGCACACAGGCACAGTGTGGGCAGCATTCAGACTTAGAGAAAACAGTACTTTACCACTCTCCTGCCTTTTCCATGGTTATTCTATTGGAAAAGAACGAGTTTTGGACAACTACCTTTCATTCTTGCCAAACTCTTTGCAGACCCCCGTGCAAGCTTTAGAACAAGATTTTGGATGTTTTCTTTCCTGGCAGAGTTTCTCCTTGCAAGATATGGTGGAAAAGCTTTTTGCTGAGTGTAGAGCGGCAAGACACGCAGAAGACGCAGATACGCAGCTCTCCGAAGCTAAGTGCCGGTCCCGGGCTTCTTTCGGCACAAACCGCTCTCAGGAGCTCCCTGCGCTCGCCACAATGCTCTGTGTGCGAAGAAGCCGCTTCTTCGCCTCCGGGAGAATCGGCGAGCGGCAGCTTCCCAAAGGCGAAGATGCAAGCTGCAGCACACAGGCACAGTGTGGGCAGCCTTCAGACTTAGAGAAAACAGTACTTTACCACTCTCCTGCCTTTTCCATGGTTATTCTATTGGAAAAGAACGAGTTTTGGACAACTACCTTTCATTCTTGCCAAACTCTTTGCAGACCCCCGTGCAAGCTTTAGAAGAAGATTTTGGATGTTTTCTTTCCTGGCAGAGTTTCTCCTTGCAAGATATGGTGGAAAAGCTTTTTGCTGAGTGTAGAGCGGCAAGACACGCAGAAGACGCAGATACGCAGCTCTCCGAAGCTAAGTGCCGGTCCCGGGCTTCTTTCGGCACAAACCGCTCTCAGGAGCTCCCTGCGCTCGCCACAATGCTCTGTGTGCGAAGAAGCCGCTTCTTCGCCTCCGGGAGAATCGGCGAGCGGCAGCTTCCCAAAGGCGAAGATGCAAGCTGCAGCACACAGGCACAGTGTGGGCAGCCTTCAGACTTAGAGAAAACAGTACTTTACCACTCTCCTGCCTTTTCCATGGTTATTCTATTGGAAAAGAACGAGTTTTGGACAACTACCTTTCATTCTTGCCAAACTCTTTGCAGACCCCCGTGCAAGCTTTAGAAGAAGATTTTGGATGTTTTCTTTCCTGGCAGAGTTTCTCCTTGCAAGATATGGTGGAAAAGCTTTTTGCTGAGTGTAGAGCGGCAAGACACGCAGAAGACGCAGATACGCAGCTCTCCGAAGCTAAGTGCCGGTCCCGGGCTTCTTTCGGCACAAACCGCTCTCAGGAGCTCCCTGCGCTCGCCACAATGCTCTGTGTGCGAAGAAGCCGCTTCTTCGCCTCCGGGAGAATCGGCGAGCGGCAGCTTCCCAAAGGCGAAGATGCAAGCTGCAGCACACAGGCACAGTGTGGGCAGCATTCAGACTTAGAGAAAACAGTACTTTACCACTCTCCTGCCTTTTCCATGGTTATTCTATTGGAAAAGAACGAGTTTTGGACAACTACCTTTCATTCTTGCCAAACTCTTTGCAGACCCCCGTGCAAGCTTTAGAAGAAGATTTTGGATGTTTTCTTTCCTGGCAGAGTTTCTCCTTGCAAGATATGGTGGAAAAGCTTTTTGCTGAGTGTAGAGCGGCAAGACACGCAGAAGACGCAGATACGCAGCTCTCCGAAGCTAAGTGCCGGTCCCGGCCTTCTTTCGGCACAAACCGCTCTCAGGAGCTCCCTGCGCTCGCCACAATGCTCTGTGTGCGAAGAAGCCGCTTCTTCGCCTCCGGGAGAATCGGCGAGCGGCAGCTTCCCAAAGGCGAAGATGCAAGCTGCAGCACACAGGCACAGTGTGGGCAGCATTCAGACTTAGAGAAAACAGTACTTTACCACTCTCCTGCCTTTTCCATGGTTCTTCTATTGGAAAAGAACGAGTTTTGGACAACTACTTTTCATTCTTGCCAAACTCTTTGCAGACCCCCGTGCAAGCTTTAGAAGAAGATTTTGGATGTTTTCTTTCCTGGCAGAGTTTCTCCTTGCAAGATATGGTGGAAAAGCTTTTTGCTGAGTGTAGAGCGGCAAGACACGCAGAAGACGCAGATACGCAGCTCTCCGAAGCTAAGTGCCGGTCCCGGGCTTCTTTCGGCACAAACCGCTCTCAGGAGCTCCCTGCGCTCGCCACAATGCTCTGTGTGCGAAGAAGCCGCTTCTTCGCCTCCGGGAGAATCGGCGAGCGGCAGCTTCCCAAAGGCGAAGATGCAAGCTGCGGCACACAGGCACAGTGTGGGCAGCCTTCAGACTTCGAGAAAACAGTACTTTACCACTCTCCTGCCTTTTCCATGGTTATTCTATTGGAAAAGAACGAGTTTTGGACAACTACCTTTCATTCTTGCCAAACTCTTTGCAGACCCCCGTGCAAGCTTTAGAACAAGATTTTGGATGTTTTCTTTCCTGGCAGAGTTTCTCCTTGCAAGATATGGTGGAAAAGCTTTTTGCTGAGTGTAGAGCGGCAAGACACGCAGAAGACGCAGATACGCAGCTCTCCGAAGCTAAGTGCCGGTCCCGGGCTTCTTTCGGCACAAACCGCTCTCAGGAGCTCCCTGCGCTCGCCACAATGCTCTGTGTGCGAAGAAGCCGCTTCTTCGCCTCCGGGAGAATCGGCGAGCGGCAGCTTCCCAAAGGCGAAGATGCAAGCTGCAGCACACAGGCACAGTGTGGGCAGCATTCAGACTTAGAGAAAACAGTACTTTACCACTCTCCTGCCTTTTCCATGGTTATTCTATTGGAAAAGAACGAGTTTTGGACAACTACCTTTCATTCTTGCCAAACTCTTTGCAGACCCCCGTGCAAGCTTTAGAACAAGATTTTGGATGTTTTCTTTCCTGGCAGAGTTTCTCCTTGCAAGATATGGTGGAAAAGCTTTTTGCTGAGTGTAGAGCGGCAAGACACGCAGAAGACGCAGATACGCAGCTCTCCGAAGCTAAGTGCCGGTCCCGGGCTTCTTTCGGCACAAACCGCTCTCAGGAGCTCCCTGCGCTCGCCACAATGCTCTGTGTGCGAAGAAGCCGCTTCTTCGCCTCCGGGAGAATCGGCGAGCGGCAGCTTCCCAAAGGCGAAGATGCAAGCTGCAGCACACAGGCACAGTGTGGGCAGCCTTCAGACTTAGAGAAAACAGTACTTTACCACTCTCCTGCCTTTTCCATGGTTATTCTATTGGAAAAGAACGAGTTTTGGACAACTACCTTTCATTCTTGCCAAACTCTTTGCAGACCCCCGTGCAAGCTTTAGAAGAAGATTTTGGATGTTTTCTTTCCTGGCAGAGTTTCTCCTTGCAAGATATGGTGGAAAAGCTTTTTGCTGAGTGTAGAGCGGCAAGACACGCAGAAGACGCAGATACGCAGCTCTCCGAAGCTAAGTGCCGGTCCCGGGCTTCTTTCGGCACAAACCGCTCTCAGGAGCTCCCTGCGCTCGCCACAATGCTCTGTGTGCGAAGAAGCCGCTTCTTCGCCTCCGGGAGAATCGGCGAGCGGCAGCTTCCCAAAGGCGAAGATGCAAGCTGCAGCACACAGGCACAGTGTGGGCAGCATTCAGACTTAGAGAAAACAGTACTTTACCACTCTCCTGCCTTTTCCATGGTTATTCTATTGGAAAAGAACGAGTTTTGGACAACTACCTTTCATTCTTGCCAAACTCTTTGCAGACCCCCGTGCAAGCTTTAGAAGAAGATTTTGGATGTTTTCTTTCCTGGCAGAGTTTCTCCTTGCAAGATATGGTGGAAAAGCTTTTTGCTGAGTGTAGAGCGGCAAGACACGCAGAAGACGCAGATACGCAGCTCTCCGAAGCTAAGTGCCGGTCCCGGCCTTCTTTCGGCACAAACCGCTCTCAGGAGCTCCCTGCGCTCGCCACAATGCTCTGTGTGCGAAGAAGCCGCTTCTTCGCCTCCGGGAGAATCGGCGAGCGGCAGCTTCCCAAAGGCGAAGATGCAAGCTGCAGCACACAGGCACAGTGTGGGCAGCATTCAGACTTAGAGAAAACAGTACTTTACCACTCTCCTGCCTTTTCCATGGTTCTTCTATTGGAAAAGAACGAGTTTTGGACAACTACTTTTCATTCTTGCCAAACTCTTTGCAGACCCCCGTGCAAGCTTTAGAAGAAGATTTTGGATGTTTTCTTTCCTGGCAGAGTTTCTCCTTGCAAGATATGGTGGAAAAGCTTTTTGCTGAGTGTAGAGCGGCAAGACACGCAGAAGACGCAGATACGCAGCTCTCCGAAGCTAAGTGCCGGTCCCGGGCTTCTTTCGGCACAAACCGCTCTCAGGAGCTCCCTGCGCTCGCCACAATGCTCTGTGTGCGAAGAAGCCGCTTCTTCGCCTCCGGGAGAATCGGCGAGCGGCAGCTTCCCAAAGGCGAAGATGCAAGCTGCGGCACACAGGCACAGTGTGGGCAGCCTTCAGACTTCGAGAAAACAGTACTTTACCACTCTCCTGCCTTTTCCATGGTTATTCTATTGGAAAAGAACGAGTTTTGGACAACTACCTTTCATTCTTGCCAAACTCTTTGCAGACCCCCGTGCAAGCTTTAGAACAAGATTTTGGATGTTTTCTTTCCTGGCAGAGTTTCTCCTTGCAAGATATGGTGGAAAAGCTTTTGGCTGAGTGTAGAGCGGCAAGACACGCAGAAGACGCAGATACGCAGCTCTCCGAAGCTAAGTGCCGGTCCCGGGCTTCTTTCGGCACAAACCGCTCTCAGGAGCTCCCTGCGCTCGCCACAATGCTCTGTGTGCGAAGAAGCCGCTTCTTCGCCTCCGGGAGAATCGGCGAGCGGCAGCTTCCCAAAGGCGAAGATGCAAGCTGCAGCACACAGGCACAGTGTGGGCAGCCTTCAGACTTAGAGAAAACAGTACTTTACCACTCTCCTGCCTTTTCCATGGTTATTCTATTGGAAAAGAACGAGTTTTGGACAACTACCTTTCATTCTTGCCAAACTCTTTGCAGACCCCCGTGCAAGCTTTAGAAGAAGATTTTGGATGTTTTCTTTCCTGGCAGAGTTTCTCCTTGCAAGATATGGTGGAAAAGCTTTTTGCTGAGTGTAGAGCGGCAAGACACGCAGAAGACGCAGATACGCAGCTCTCCGAAGCTAAGTGCCGGTCCCGGCCTTCTTTCGGCACAAACCGCTCTCAGGAGCTCCCTGCGCTCGCCACAATGCTCTGTGTGCGAAGAAGCCGCTTCTTCGCCTCCGGGAGAATCGGCGAGCGGCAGCTTCCCAAAGGCGAAGATGCAAGCTGCAGCACACAGGCACAGTGTGGGCAGCCTTCAGACTTCGAGAAAACAGTACTTTACCACTCTCCTGCCTTTTCCATGGTTATTCTATTGGAAAAGAACGAGTTTTGGACAACTACCTTTCATTCTTGCCAAACTCTTTGCAGACCCCCGTGCAAGCTTTAGAAGAAGATTTTGGATGTTTTCTTTCCTGGCAGAGTTTCTCCTTGCAAGATATGGTGGAAAAGCTTTTTGCTGAGTGTAGAGCGGCAAGACACGCAGAAGACGCAGATACGCAGCTCTCCGAAGCTAAGTGCCGGTCCCGGCCTTCTTTCGGCACAAACCGCTCTCAGGAGCTCCCTGCGCTCGCCACAATGCTCTGTGTGCGAAGAAGCCGCTTCTTCGCCTCCGGGAGAATCGGCGAGCGGCAGCTTCCCAAAGGCGAAGATGCAAGCTGCAGCACACAGGCACAGTGTGGGCAGCCTTCAGACTTAGAGAAAACAGTACTTTACCACTCTCCTGCCTTTTCCATGGTTATTCTATTGGAAAAGAACGAGTTTTGGACAACTACCTTTCATTCTTGCCAAACTCTTTGCAGACCCCCGTGCAAGCTTTAGAACAAGATTTTGGATGTTTTCTTTCCTGGCAGAGTTTCTCCTTGCAAGATATGGTGGAAAAGCTTTTGGCTGAGTGTAGAGCGGCAAGACACGCAGAAGACGCAGATACGCAGCTCTCCGAAGCTAAGTGCCGGTCCCGGGCTTCTTTCGGCACAAACCGCTCTCAGGAGCTCCCTGCGCTCGCCACAATGCTCTGTGTGCGAAGAAGCCGCTTCTTCGCCTCCGGGAGAATCGGCGAGCGGCAGCTTCCCAAAGGCGAAGATGCAAGCTGCAGCACACAGGCACAGTGTGGGCAGCATTCAGACTTAGAGAAAACAGTACTTTACCACTCTCCTGCCTTTTCCATGGTTATTCTATTGGAAAAGAACGAGTTTTGGACAACTACCTTTCATTCTTGCCAAACTCTTTGCAGACCCCCGTGCAAGCTTTAGAACAAGATTTTGGATGTTTTCTTTCCTGGCAGAGTTTCTCCTTGCAAGATATGGTGGAAAAGCTTTTTGCTGAGTGTAGAGCGGCAAGACACGCAGAAGACGCAGATACGCAGCTCTCCGAAGCTAAGTGCCGGTCCCGGGCTTCTTTCGGCACAAACCGCTCTCAGGAGCTCCCTGCGCTCGCCACAATGCTCTGTGTGCGAAGAAGCCGCTTCTTCGCCTCCGGGAGAATCGGCGAGCGGCAGCTTCCCAAAGGCGAAGATGCAAGCTGCAGCACACAGGCACAGTGTGGGCAGCCTTCAGACTTAGAGAAAACAGTACTTTACCACTCTCCTGCCTTTTCCATGGTTATTCTATTGGAAAAGAACGAGTTTTGGACAACTACCTTTCATTCTTGCCAAACTCTTTGCAGACCCCCGTGCAAGCTTTAGAAGAAGATTTTGGATGTTTTCTTTCCTGGCAGAGTTTCTCCTTGCAAGATATGGTGGAAAAGCTTTTTGCTGAGTGTAGAGCGGCAAGACACGCAGAAGACGCAGATACGCAGCTCTCCGAAGCTAAGTGCCGGTCCCGGGCTTCTTTCGGCACAAACCGCTCTCAGGAGCTCCCTGCGCTCGCCACAATGCTCTGTGTGCGAAGAAGCCGCTTCTTCGCCTCCGGGAGAATCGGCGAGCGGCAGCTTCCCAAAGGCGAAGATGCAAGCTGCAGCACACAGGCACAGTGTGGGCAGCTTTCAGACTTAGAGAAAACAGTACTTTACCACTCTCCTGCCTTTTCCATGGTTATTCTATTGGAAAAGAACGAGTTTTGGACAACTACCTTTCATTCTTGCCAAACTCTTTGCAGACCCCCGTGCAAGCTTTAGAAGAAGATTTTGGATGTTTTCTTTCCTGGCAGAGTTTCTCCTTGCAAGATATGGTGGAAAAGCTTTTTGCTGAGTGTAGAGCGGCAAGACACGCAGAAGACGCAGATACGCAGCTCTCCGAAGCTAAGTGCCGGTCCCGGGCTTCTTTCGGCACAAACCGCTCTCAGGAGCTCCCTGCGCTCGCCACAATGCTCTGTGTGCGAAGAAGCCGCTTCTTCGCCTCCGGGAGAATCGGCGAGCGGCAGCTTCCCAAAGGCGAAGATGCAAGCTGCAGCACACAGGCACAGTGTGGGCAGCATTCAGACTTAGAGAAAACAGTACTTTACCACTCTCCTGCCTTTTCCATGGTTATTCTATTGGAAAAGAACGAGTTTTGGACAACTACCTTTCATTCTTGCCAAACTCTTTGCAGACCCCCGTGCAAGCTTTAGAAGAAGATTTTGGATGTTTTCTTTCCTGGCAGAGTTTCTCCTTGCAAGATATGGTGGAAAAGCTTTTTGCTGAGTGTAGAGCGGCAAGACACGCAGAAGACGCAGATACGCAGCTCTCCGAAGCTAAGTGCCGGTCCCGGCCTTCTTTCGGCACAAACCGCTCTCAGGAGCTCCCTGCGCTCGCCACAATGCTCTGTGTGCGAAGAAGCCGCTTCTTCGCCTCCGGGAGAATCGGCGAGCGGCAGCTTCCCAAAGGCGAAGATGCAAGCTGCAGCACACAGGCACAGTGTGGGCAGCATTCAGACTTAGAGAAAACAGTACTTTACCACTCTCCTGCCTTTTCCATGGTTCTTCTATTGGAAAAGAACGAGTTTTGGACAACTACTTTTCATTCTTGCCAAACTCTTTGCAGACCCCCGTGCAAGCTTTAGAAGAAGATTTTGGATGTTTTCTTTCCTGGCAGAGTTTCTCCTTGCAAGATATGGTGGAAAAGCTTTTTGCTGAGTGTAGAGCGGCAAGACACGCAGAAGACGCAGATACGCAGCTCTCCGAAGCTAAGTGCCGGTCCCGGGCTTCTTTCGGCACAAACCGCTCTCAGGAGCTCCCTGCGCTCGCCACAATGCTCTGTGTGCGAAGAAGCCGCTTCTTCGCCTCCGGGAGAATCGGCGAGCGGCAGCTTCCCAAAGGCGAAGATGCAAGCTGCGGCACACAGGCACAGTGTGGGCAGCCTTCAGACTTCGAGAAAACAGTACTTTACCACTCTCCTGCCTTTTCCATGGTTATTCTATTGGAAAAGAACGAGTTTTGGACAACTACCTTTCATTCTTGCCAAACTCTTTGCAGACCCCCGTGCAAGCTTTAGAAGAAGATTTTGGATGTTTTCTTTCCTGGCAGAGTTTCTCCTTGCAAGATATGGTGGAAAAGCTTTTTGCTGAGTGTAGAGCGGCAAGACACGCAGAAGACGCAGATACGCAGCTCTCCGAAGCTAAGTGCCGGTCCCGGGCTTCTTTCGGCACAAACCGCTCTCAGGAGCTCCCTGCGCTCGCCACAATGCTCTGTGTGCGAAGAAGCCGCTTCTTCGCCTCCGGGAGAATCGGCGAGCGGCAGCTTCCCAAAGGCGAAGATGCAAGCTGCAGCACACAGGCACAGTGTGGGCAGCATTCAGACTTAGAGAAAACAGTACTTTACCACTCTCCTGCCTTTTCCATGGTTATTCTATTGGAAAAGAACGAGTTTTGGACAACTACCTTTCATTCTTGCCAAACTCTTTGCAGACCCCCGTGCAAGCTTTAGAACAAGATTTTGGATGTTTTCTTTCCTGGCAGAGTTTCTCCTTGCAAGATATGGTGGGAAAGCTTTTGGCTGAGTGTAGAGCGGCAAGACACGCAGAAGACGCAGATACGCAGCTCTCCGAAGCTAAGTGCCGGTCCCGGGCTTCTTTCGGCACAAACCGCTCTCAGGAGCTCCCTGCGCTCGCCACAATGCTCTGTGTGCGAAGAAGCCGCTTCTTCGCCTCCGGGAGAATCGGCGAGCGGCAGCTTCCCAAAGGCGAAGATGCAAGCTGCAGCACACAGGCACAGTGTGGGCAGCCTTCAGACTTAGAGAAAACAGTACTTTACCACTCTCCTGCCTTTTCCATGGTTATTCTATTGGAAAAGAACGAGTTTTGGACAACTACCTTTCATTCTTGCCAAACTCTTTGCAGACCCCCGTGCAAGCTTTAGAAGAAGATTTTGGATGTTTTCTTTCCTGGCAGAGTTTCTCCTTGCAAGATATGGTGGAAAAGCTTTTGGCTGAGTGTAGAGCGGCAAGACACGCAGAAGACGCAGATACGCAGCTCTCCGAAGCTAAGTGCCGGTCCCGGCCTTCTTTCGGCACAAACCGCTCTCAGGAGCTCCCTGCGCTCGCCACAATGCTCTGTGTGCGAAGAAGCCGCTTCTTCGCCTCCGGGAGAATCGGCGAGCGGCAGCTTCCCAAAGGCGAAGATGCAAGCTGCAGCACACAGGCACAGTGTGGGCAGCCTTCAGACTTAGAGAAAACAGTACTTTACCACTCTCCTGCCTTTTCCATGGTTATTCTATTGGAAAAGAACGAGTTTTGGACAACTACCTTTCATTCTTGCCAAACTCTTTGCAGACCCCCGTGCAAGCTTTAGAAGAAGATTTTGGATGTTTTCTTTCCTGGCAGAGT